>NC_088235.1:12829258-12886758 GCF_036934945.1 Oncorhynchus masou masou
TATAGACCAGTCTAGAACTATAGACCAGTCTAATAGTATAGACCAGTATAATAATATAGACCAGTCTAATACTATAGACACTATAGACCAGTCTAGCACTATAGACCAGTCTAATACTATAGACACTATAGACCAGTCTAATACTATAGACCAGTCTAGCACTATAGACCAGTCTAGCACTATAGACCAGTCTAATACTATAGACCACTATAGACCAGTCTAATACTATAGACCAGTCTAGCACTATAGACCACTATAGACCAGTCAAGCACTATAGACCACTATAGACCAGTCTAATACTATAGACACTATAGACCAGTCTAATACAATAGACCAGTCTAGCACTATAGACCAGTCTAGCACTATAGACCACTATAGACCAGTCTAATACTATAGACCAGTCTAGCACTATAGACCACTATAGACCAGTCTAGCACTATAGACCACTATAGACCAGTCTAATACTATAGACCAGTCTAATACTATAGACCACTATAGACCAGTCTAATACAATAGACCAGTCTAGCACTATAGACCAGTCTAATACTATAGACACTATAGACCAGTCTAATACTATAGACCACTATAGACCAGTCTAATACTATAGACCACTATAGACCAGTCTAATACTATAGACACTATAGACCAGTCTAATACTATAAACCACTATAGACCAGTCTAGCACTATAGACACTATAGACCAGTCTAATACTATAGACCACTATAGACCAGTCTAATAGACACTATAGACCAGTCTAATACTATAGACCAGTCTAATACTATAGACCAGTCGAGCACTATAGACACTATAGACCAGTCTAATACTATAAACCACTATAGACCAGTCTAGCACTATAGACACTATAGACCAGTCTAATACTATAAACCACTATAGACCAGTCTAGCACTATAGACACTATAGACCAGTCTAATACTATAGACCAGTCTTGCACTATAGACCAGTCTAATACTATAGACACTATAGATCAGTCTAATACTATAGACCAGTCTAATACTATAGACCACTATAGACCAGTCTAATACAATAGACCAGTCTAGCACTATAGACCAGTCTAATACTATAGACACTATAGACCAGTCTAATACTATAGACCACTATAGACCAGTCTAATACTATAGACACTATAGACCAGTCTAATACTATAGACCACTATAGACCAGTCTAATAATATAGACCACTATAGAAAAATCTAATACTATAAACCACTATAGACCAGTCTAATACTCTAGACCAGTCTAGCACTATAGACCAGTCTAGCACTATAGACACTACAGACCAGTCTAATACTATAAACCACTATAGACCAGTCTAGCACTATAGACACTATAGACCAGTCTAATACTATAGACCACTATAGACCAGTCTAATACTATAGACACTATAGACCAGTCTAATACTATAGACCAGTCTAATACTATAGACCAGTCTAGCACTATAGACACTATAGACCAGTCTAATACTATAAACCACTATAGACCAGTCTAGCACTATAGACACTATAGACCAGTCTAATACTATAGACCAGTCTAGCACTATAGACCAGTCTAATACTATAGACACTATAGACCAGTCTAATACTATAGACCAGTCTAATACTATAGACCAGTCTAATACTATAGGCCACTATAGACCAGTCTAATACTATAGACCACTATAGACCAGTCTAATACTATAGACACTATATACCAGTCTAATACTATAGACCACTATAGACCAGTCTAATAATATAGACCACTATAGAAAGATCTAATACTATAAACCACTATAGACAAGTCTAATACTCTAGACCAGTCTAGCACTATAGACCAGTCTAGCACTATAGACACTACAGACCAGTCTAATACTATAAACCACTATAGACCAGTCTAATACTATAGACACTATAGACCAGTCTAATACTATAAACCACTATTGACCAGTCTAGCACTATAGACACTATAGACCAGTCTAATACTTTAGACCAGTATAATACTATAGAACAGTCTAGCACTATAGACCAGTCTAATACTATAGACCAGTCTAATACTATAGACCAGTCTAATACTATAGACCACTATAGACCAGTCTAATACTATAGACACTATAGACCAGTCTAATACTATAGACCACTATAGACCAGTCTAATAATATAGACCACTATAGAAACATCTAATACTATAAACCACTATAGACCAGTCTAATACTCTAGACCAGTCTAGCACTATAGACCAGTCTAGCACTATGGACACTACAGACCAGTCTAATACTATAAACCACTATAGACCAGTCTAGCACTATAGACACTATAGACCAGTCTAATACTATAGATCACTATATACCAGTCTAATACTATAGACACAATAGACCAGTCTAATACTATAGACCAGTCTAATACTATAGACCAGTCTAGCACTATAGACACTATAGACCAGTCTAATACTATAAACCACTATAGACCAGTCTGGCACTATAGACACTATAGACAAGTCTAATACTATAGACCACTATAGACCAGTCTAATAGACACTATAGACCAGTCTAATACTATAGACCAGTCGAGCACTATAGACACTATAGACCAGTCTAATACTATAAACCACTATAGACCAGTCTAGCACTATAGACACTATAGACCAGTCTAATACTATAAACCACTATAGACCAGTCTAGCACTATAGACACTATAGACTAGTCTAATACTATAGACCAGTCTAGCACTATAGACCAGTCTAATACTATAGACACTATAGATCAGTCTAATACTATAGACCAGTCTAATACTATAGACCACTATAGACCAGTCTAATACAATAGACCAGTCTAGCACTATAGACCAGTCTAATACTATAGACACTATAGACCAGTCTAATACTATAGACCACTATAGACCAGTCTAATACTATAGACCACTATAGACCAGTCTAATACTATAGACACTATAGACCAGTCTAATACTATAGACCACTATAGACCAGTCTAATAATATAGACCACTATAGAAAAATCTAATACTATAAACCACTATAGACCAGTCTAATACTCTAGACCAGTCTAGCACTATAGACCAGTCTAGCACTATAGACACTACAGACCAGTCTAATACTATAAACCACTATACACCAGTCTAGCACTATAGACCACTATAGACCAGTCTAATACTATAGACACTATAGACCAGTCTAATACTATAGAACGGTCTAATACTATAGACCAGTCTAGCACTATAGACACTATAGACCAGTCTAATACTATAAACCACTATAGACCAGTCTAGCACTATAGACACTATAGACCAGTCTAATACTATAGACCAGTCTAGCACTATAGACCAGTCTAATACTATAGACACTATAGACCAGTCTAATACTATAGACCAGTCTAATACTATAGGCCACTATAGACCAGTCTAATACTATAGACCACTATAGACCAGTCTAATACTATAGGCACTATAGACCAGTCTAATACTATAAACCACTATAGACCAGTCTAGCACTATAGACACTATAGACCAGTCTAATACTATAGACCAGTCTAATACTATAGACCAGTCTAGCACTATAGACCAGTCTAATACTATAGACACTATAGATCAGTCTAATACTATAGACCACTATAGACCAGTCTAATACTATAGACCACTATAGACCAGTCTAATACTATAGACCACTATAGACCAGTCTAATACAATAGACCAGTCTAGCACTATAGACCAGTCTAATACTATAGACACTATAGACCAGTCTAATACTATAGACCACTATAGACCAGTCTAATACTATAGACCACTATAGACCAGTCTAATACTATAGACACTATAGACCAGTCTAATACTATAGACCACTATAGACCAGTCTAATAATATAGACCACTATAGAAAAATCTAATACTATAAACCACTATAGACCAGTCTAATACTCTAGACCAGTCTAGCACTATAGACCAGTCTAGCACTATAGACACTACAGACCAGTCTAATACTATAAACCACTATAGACCAGTCTAATACTATAGACACTATAGACCAGTCTAATACTATAAACCACTATAGACCAGTCTAGCACTATAGACACTATAGACCAGTCTAATACTATAGACCAGTCTAATACTATAGACCAGTCTAGCACTATAGACCAGTCTAATACTATAGACCAGTCTAATACTATAGACCACTATAGACCAGTCTAATACTATAGACACTATAGACCAGTCTAATACTATAGACCACTATAGTCCAGTCTAATAATATAGACCACTATAGAAAAATCTAATACTATAAACCACTATAGACCAGTCTAATTCTCTAGACCAGTCTAGCACTATAGACCAGTCTAGCACTATAGACACTACAGACCAGTCTAATACTATAAACCACTATAGACCAGTCTAATACTATAGACACTATAGACCAGTCTAATACTATAAACCACTATAGACCAGTCTAGCACTATAGACACTATAGACCAGTCTAATACTATAGACCAGTCTAATACTATAGACCAGTCTAGCACTATAGACCAGTCTAATACTATAGACCAGTCTAATACTATAGACCACTATAGACCAGTCCAATACTATAGACACTATAGACCAGTCTAATACTTTAGACCACTATAGTCCAGTCTAATAATATAGACCACTATAGAAAAATCTAATACTATAAACCACTATAGACCAGTCTAATTCTCTAGACCAGTCTAGCACTATAGACCAGTCTAGCACTATAGACATTACAGACCAGTCTAATACTGTAAACCACTATAGACCAGTCTAGCACTATAGACACTATAGACAAGTCCAATACTATAGACCACTATAGACCAGTCTAATACTATAGACACTATAGACCAGTCTAATACTATAGACCAGTCTAATACTATAGACCAGTCTAGCACTATAGACACTATAGAACAGTCTAATACTATAAACCACTATAGACCAGTCTAGCACTATAGACACTATAGACCAGTCTAGCACTATAGACCAGTCTAATACTATAGACACTATAGACCAGTCTAATACTATAGACCAGTCTAATACTATAGACCAGTCTAATACTATAGACCAGTCTAATACTATAGGCCACTATAGACCAGTCTAATACTATAGACCACTATAGATCAGTCTAATACTATAGACACTATAGACCAGTCTAATACTATAAACCACTATAGACCAGTCTAGCACTATAGACACTATAGACCAGTCTAATACTATAGACCAGTCTAATACTATAGACCAGTCTAGCACTATAGACCAGTCTAATACTATAGACACTATAGATCAGTCTAATACTATAGACCACTATAGACCAGTCTAATACTATAGACCACTATAGACCAGTCTAATACTATAGACCACTATAGACCAGTCTAATACAATAGACCAGTCTAGCACTATAGACCAGTCTAATACTATAGACACTATAGACCAGTCTAATACTATAGACCACTATAGACCAGTCTAATACTATAGACCACTATAGACCAGTCTAATACTATAGACACTATAGACCAGTCTAATACTATAGACCACAATAGACCAGTCTAATAATATAGACCACTATAGAAAAATCTAATACTATAAACCACTATAGACCAGTCTAATACTCTAGACCAGTCTAGCACTATAGACCAGTCTAGCACTATAGACACTACAGACCAGTCTAATACTATAAACCACTATGGACCAGTCTAATACTATAGACACTTTAGACCAGTCTAATACTATAAACCACTATAGACCAGTCTAGCACTATAGACACTATAGACCAGTCTAATACTATAGACCAGTCTAATACTATAGACCAGTCTAGCACTATAGACCAGTCTAATACTATAGACCAGTCTAATACTATATTACCAGTCTAATACTATAAACCACTACAGACCAGTCTAGCACTATAGACACTATAGACCAGTCTAATACTATAGACCAGTCTAATACTATAGACCAGTCTAGCACTATAGACCAGTCTAATACTATAGACCAGTCTAATACTATATTACCAGTCTAATACTATAAACCACTACAGAGCAGTCTAGCACTATAGACACTATAGACCAGTCTAATACTATAGACACTATAGACCAGTCTAATACTATAGACCAGTCTAATACTATAGACCAGTCTAGCACTATAGACCAGTCTAATACTATAGACCAGTCTAATACTATAGACCAGTCTAGCACTATAGACACTATAGACCAGTCTAATACTATAAACCACTATAGACCAGTCTAATACTATAAACCAATATAGACTAGTCTAATACTATAGACCAGTCTAATACTATAGACACTATAGACCAGTCTAATACTATAGACCAGTCTAGCACTATAGACCAGTCTAATACTATTTTATACACTATAGACCAGTCTAATACTATAGACCAGTCTAATACTATAGACCAGTCTAATACTATAGGCCACTATAGACCAGTCTAATACTATAGACCACTATAGACCAGTCTAATACTATAGACACTATAGACCAGTCTAGCACTATAGACACTATAGACCAGTCTAATACTATAGACCAGTCTAATACTATAGAAAAGTCTAGCACTATAGACCAGTCTAATACTATAGACACTATAGATCAGTCTAATACTATAGACCACTATAGACCAGTCTAATACTATAGACCACTATAGACCAGTCTAATACTATAGACCACTATAGACCAGTCTAATACAATAGACCAGTCTAGCACTATAGACCAGTCTAATACTATATACACTATAGACCAGTCTAATACTATAGACCACTATAGACCAGTCTAATAATATAGACCACTATAGAAACATCTAATACTATAAACCACTATAGACCAGTCTAATACTCTAGACCAGTCTAGCACTATAGACCAGTCTAGCACTATGGACACTACAGACCAGTCTAATACTATAAACCACTATAGACCAGTCTAGCACTATAGACACTATAGACCAGTCTAATACTATAGATCACTATATACCAGTCTAATACTATAGACACAATAGACCAGTCTAATACTATAGACCAGTCTAATACTATAGACCAGTCTAGCACTATAGACACTATAGACCAGTCTAATACTATAAACCACTATAGACCAGTCTGGCACTATAGACACTATAGACAAGTCTAATACTATAGACCACTATAGACCAGTCTAATAGACACTATAGACCAGTCTAATACTATAGACCAGTCTAATACTATAGACCAGTCGAGCACTATAGACACTATAGACCAGTCTAATACTATAAACCACTATAGACCAGTCTAGCACTATAGACACTATAGACCAGTCTAATACTATAAACCACTATAGACCAGTCTAGCACTATAGACACTATAGACTAGTCTAATACTATAGACCAGTCTAGCACTATAGACCAGTCGAATACTATAGACACTATAGATCAGTCTAATACTATAGACCAGTCTAATACTATAGACCACTATAGACCAGTCTAATACAATAGACCAGTCTAGCACTATAGACCAGTCTAATACTATAGACACTATAGACCAGTCTAATACTATAGACCACTATAGACCAGTCTAATACTATAGACCACTATAGACCAGTCTAATACTATAGACACTATAGACCAGTCTAATACTATAGACCACTATAGACCAGTCTAATAATATAGACCACTATAGAAAAATCTAATACTATAAACCACTATAGACCAGTCTAATACTCTAGACCAGTCTAGCACTATAGACCAGTCTAGCACTATAGACACTACAGGCCAGTCTAATACTATAAACCACTATACACCAGTCTAGCACTATAGACCACTATAGACCAGTCTAATACTATAGACACTATAGACCAGTCTAATACTATAGAACGGTCTAATACTATAGACCAGTCTAGCACTATAGACACTATAGACCAGTCTAATACTATAAACCACTATAGACCAGTCTAGCACTATAGACACTATAGACCAGTCTAATACTATAGACCAGTCTAGCACTATAGACCAGTCTAATACTATAGACACTATAGACCAGTCTAATACTATAGACCAGTCTAATACTATAGGCCACTATAGACCAGTCTAATACTATAGACCACTATAGACCAGTCTAATACTATAGGCACTATAGACCAGTCTAATACTATAAACCACTATAGACCAGTCTAGCACTATAGACACTATAGACCAGTCTAATACTATAGACCAGTCTAATACTATAGACCAGTCTAGCACTATAGACCAGTCTAATACTATAGACACTATAGATCAGTCTAATACTATAGACCACTATAGACCAGTCTAATACTATAGACCACTATAGACCAGTCTAATACTATAGACCACTATAGACCAGTCTAATACAATAGACCAGTCTAGCACTATAGACCAGTCTAATACTATAGACACTATAGACCAGTCTAATACTATAGACCACTATAGACCAGTCTAATACTATAGACCACTATAGACCAGTCTAATACTATAGACACTATAGACCAGTCTAATACTATAGACCACTATAGACCAGTCTAATAATATAGACCACTATAGAAAAATCTAATACTATAAACCACTATAGACCAGTCTAATACTCTAGACCAGTCTAGCACTATAGACCAGTCTAGCACTATAGACACTACAGACCAGTCTAATACTATAAACCACTATAGACCAGTCTAATACTATAGACACTATAGACCAGTCTAATACTATAAACCACTATAGACCAGTCTAGCACTATAGACACTATAGACCAGTCTAATACTATAGACCAGTCTAATACTATAGACCAGTCTAGCACTATAGACCAGTCTAATACTATAGACCAGTCTAATACTATAGACCACTATAGACCAGTCTAATACTATAGACACTATAGACCAGTCTAATACTATAGACCACTATAGTCCAGTCTAATAATATAGACCACTATAGAAAAATCTAATACTATAAACCACTATAGACCAGTCTAATTCTCTAGACCAGTCTAGCACTATAGATCAGTCTAGCACTATAGACACTACAGACCAGTCTAATACTATAAACCACTATAGACCAGTCTAATACTATAGACACTATAGACCAGTCTAATACTATAAACCACTATAGACCAGTCTAGCACTATAGACACTATAGACCAGTCTAATACTATAGACCAGTCTAATACTATAGACCAGTCTAGCACTATAGACCAGTCTAATACTATAGACCAGTCTAATACTATAGACCACTATAGACCAGTCCAATACTATAGACACTATAGACCAGTCTAATACTTTAGACCACTATAGTCCAGTCTAATAATATAGACCACTATAGAAAAATCTAATACTATAAACCACTATAGACCAGTCTAATTCTCTAGACCAGTCTAGCACTATAGACCAGTCTAGCACTATAGACACTACAGACCAGTCTAATACTATAAACCACTATAGACCAGTCTAGCACTATAGACACTATAGACAAGTCCAATACTATAGACCACTATAGACCAGTCTAATACTATAGACACTATAGACCAGTCTAATACTATAGACCAGTCTAATACTATAGACCAGTCTAGCACTATAGACACTATAGAACAGTCTAATACTATAAACCACTATAGACCAGTCTAGCACTATAGACACTATAGACCAGTCTAGCACTATAGACCAGTCTAATACTATAGACACTATAGACCAGTCTAATACTATAGACCAGTCTAATACTATAGACCAGTCTAATACTATAGACCAGTCTAATACTATAGGCCACTATAGACCAGTCTAATACTATAGACCACTATAGATCAGTCTAATACTATAGACACTATAGACCAGTCTAATACTATAAACCACTATAGACCAGTCTAGCACTATAGACACTATAGACCAGTCTAATACTATAGACCAGTCTAATACTATAGACCAGTCTAGCACTATAGACCAGTCTAATACTATAGACACTATAGATCAGTCTAATACTATAGACCACTATAGACCAGTCTAATACTATAGACCACTATAGACCAGTCTAATACTATAGACCACTATAGACCAGTCTAATACAATAGACCAGTCTAGCACTATAGACCAGTCTAATACTATAGACACTATAGACCAGTCTAATACTATAGACCACTATAGACCAGTCTAATACTATAGACCACTATAGACCAGTCTAATACTATAGACACTATAGACCAGTCTAATACTATAGACCACAATAGACCAGTCTAATAATATAGACCACTATAGAAAAATCTAATACTATAAACCACTATAGACCAGTCTAATACTCTAGACCAGTCTAGCACTATAGACCAGTCTAGCACTATAGACACTACAGACCAGTCTAATACTATAAACCACTATGGACCAGTCTAATACTATAGACACTTTAGACCAGTCTAATACTATAAACCACTATAGACCAGTCTAGCACTATAGACACTATAGACCAGTCTAATACTATAGACCAGTCTAATACTATAGACCAGTCTAGCACTATAGACCAGTCTAATACTATAGACCAGTCTAATACTATATTACCAGTCTAATACTATAAACCACTACAGACCAGTCTAGCACTATAGACACTATAGACCAGTCTAATACTATAGACCAGTCTAATACTATAGACCAGTCTAGCACTATAGACCAGTCTAATACTATAGACCAGTCTAATACTATATTACCAGTCTAATACTATAAACCACTACAGAGCAGTCTAGCACTATAGACACTATAGACCAGTCTAATACTATAGACACTATAGACCAGTCTAATACTATAGACCAGTCTAATACTATAGACCAGTCTAGCACTATAGACCAGTCTAATACTATAGACCAGTCTAATACTATAGACCAGTCTAGCACTATAGACACTATAGACCAGTCTAATACTATAAACCACTATAGACCAGTCTAATACTATAAACCAATATAGACTAGTCTAATACTATAGACCAGTCTAATACTATAGACACTATAGACCAGTCTAATACTATAGACCAGTCTAGCACTATAGACCAGTCTAATACTATTTTATACACTATAGACCAGTCTAATACTATAGACCAGTCTAATACTATAGACCAGTCTAATACTATAGGCCACTATAGACCAGTCTAATACTATAGACCACTATAGACCAGTCTAATACTATAGACACTATAGACCAGTCTAGCACTATAGACACTATAGACCAGTCTAATACTATAGACCAGTCTAATACTATAGAAAAGTCTAGCACTATAGACCAGTCTAATACTATAGACACTATAGATCAGTCTAATACTATAGACCACTATAGACCAGTCTAATACTATAGACCACAATAGACCAGTCTAATACTATAGACCACTATAGACCAGTCTAATACAATAGACCAGTCTAGCACTATAGACCAGTCTAATACTATATACACTATAGACCAGTCTAATACTATAGACCACTATAGACCAGTCTAATACTATAGACCACTATAGACCAGTCTAATACTATAGACACTATAGACCAGTCTAATACTATAGACCACTATAGACCAGTCTAATAATATAGACCACTATAGAAAAATCTAATACTATAAACCACTATAGACCAGTCTAATACTCTAGACCAGTCTAGCACTATAGACCAGTCTAGCACTATAGACACTACAGACCAGTCTAATACTATAAACCACTATAGACCAGTCTAATACTATAGACACTATAGACCAGTCTAATACTATAAACCACTATAGACCAGTCTAGCACTATAGACACTATAGACCAGTCTAATACTATAGACCAGTCTAATACTATAGACCAGTCTAGCACTATAGACCAGTCTAATACTATAGACCAGTCTAATACTATAGACTAGTCTAGCACTATAGACACTATAGACCAGTCTAATACTATAAACCACTACAGACCAGTCTAGCACTATAGACACTATAGACCAGTCTAATACTATAGACACTATAGACCAGTCTAATACTATAGACCAGTCTAATACTATAGACCAGTCTAGCACTATAGACCAGTCTAATACTATAGACCAGTCTAGCACTATAGACACTATAGACCAGTCTAATACTATAAACCACTATAGACCAGTCTAATACTATAGACACTATAGACCAGTCTAATACTATAGACCAGTCTAGCACTATAGACCAGTCTTATACTATTTTATACACTATAGACCAGTCTAATACTATAGACCAGTCTAATACTATAGACCAGTCTAATACTATAGGCCACTATAGACCAGTCTAATACTATAGACCACTATAGACCAGTCTAATACTATAGACACTATAGACCAGTCTAATACTATAGACCACTATAGACCAGTCTAATAATATAGACCACTATAGAAAAATCTAATACTATAAACCACTATAGACCAGTCTAATACTCTCGACCAGTCTAGCACTATAGACCAGTCTAATACTATAAACCAATATAGACCAGTCTAATACTATAGACCAGTCTAATACTATAGACCAGTCTAATACTATAGACCACTATAGACCAGTCTAGCACTATAGACCAGTCTAATACTATAGACCAGTCCAGCACTATAGGCCAGTCTAATACTATAGACCACTATAGACCAGTCTAATACTATAGACACTATAGACCAGTCTAATACTATAGACCACTATAGTCCAGTCTAATAATATAGACCACTATAGAAAAATCTAATACTATAAACCACTATAGACCAGTCTAATTCTCTAGACCAGTCTAGCACCATAGACCAGTCTAGCACTATAGACACTACAGACCAGTCTAATACTATAAACCACTATAGACCAGTCTAGCACTATAGACACTATAGACAAGTCTAATACTATAGACCACTATAGACCAGTCTAATACTATAGACACTATAGACCAGTCTAATACTATAGACCAGTCTAATACAATAGACCAGTCTAGCACTATAGACACTATAGAACAGTCTAATACTATAAACCACTATAGACCAGTCTAGCACTATAGACACTATAGACCAGTCTAATACTATAGACCAGTCTAGCACTATAGACCAGTCTAATACTATAGACATTATAGACCAGTCTAATACTATAGACCAGTCTAATACTATAGACCAGTCTAATACTATAGACCAGTCTAATACTATAGGCCACTATAGACCAGTCTAATACTATAGACCACTATAGACCAGTCTAATACTATAGACACTATAGACCAGTCTAATACTATAAACCACTATAGACCAGTCTAGCACTATAGACACTATAGACCAGTCTAATACTATAGACCAGTCTAATACTATAGACCAGTCTAGCACTATAGACCAGTCTAATACTATAGACACTATAGATCAGTCTAATACTATAGACCACTATAGACCAGTCTAATACTATAGACCACTATAGACCAGTCTAATACTATAGACCACTATAGACCAGTCTAATACAATAGACCAGTCTAGCACTATAGACCAGTCTAATACTATAGACACTATAGACCAGTCTAATACTATAGACCACTATAGACCAGTCTAATACTATAGACAACTATAGACCAGTCTAATACTATAGACACTATAGACCAGTCTAATACTATAGACCACAATAGACCAGTCTAATAATATAGACAACTATAGAAAAATCTAATACTATAAACCACTATAGACCAGTCTAATACTCTAGACCAGTCTAGCACTATAGACCAGTCTAGCACTATAGACACTACAGACCAGTCTAATACTATAAACCACTATAGACCAGTCTAATACTATAGACACTATAGACCAGTCTAATACTATAAACCACTATAGACCAGTCTAGCACTATAGACACTATAGACCAGTCTAATACTATAGACCAGTCTAATACTATAGACCAGTCTAGCACTATAGACCAGTCTAATACTATAGACCAGTCTAATACTATATTACCAGTCTAATACTATAAACCATTACAGACCAGTCTAGCACTATAGACACTATAGACCAGTCTAATACTATAGACCAGTCTAATACTATAGACCAGTCTAGCACTATAGACCAGTCTAATACTATAGACACTATAGATCAGTCTAATACTATAGACCACTATAGACCAGTCTAATACTATAGACCACTATAGACCAGTCTAATACTATAGACCACTATAGACCAGTCTAATACAATAGACCAGTCTAGCACTATAGACCAGTCTAGCACTATAGACACTACAGACCAGTCTAATACTATAAACCACTATAGACCAGTCTAGCACTATAGACACTATAGACCAGTCTAATACTATAGACCAGTCTAATACTATAGACCAGTCTAGCACTATAGACCAGTCTAATACTATAGACCAGTCTAATACTATATTACCAGTCTAATACTATAAACCACTACAGACCAGTCTAGCACTATAGACACTATAGACCAGTCTAATACTATAGACCAGTCTAGCACTATAGACCAGTCTAATACTATAGACCAGTCTAATACTATATTACCAGTCTAATACTATAAACCACTACAGAGCAGTCTAGCACTATAGACACTATAGACCAGTCTAATACTATAGACACTATAGACCAGTCTAATACTATAGACCAGTCTAATACTATAGACCAGTCTAGCACTATAGACCAGTCTAATACTATAGACCAGTCTAATACTATAGACCAGTCTAGCACTATAGACACTATAGACCAGTCTAATACTATAAACCACTATAGACCAGTCTAATACTATAAACCAATATAGACTAGTCTAATACTATAGACCAGTCTAATACTATAGACACTATAGACCAGTCTAATACTATAGACCACTATAGACCAGTCTAATACTATAGACCACTATAGACCAGTCTAATACTATAGACACTATAGACCAGTCTAATACTATAGACCACTATAGACCAGTCTAATAATATAGACCACTATAGAAAAATCTAATACTATAAACCACTATAGACCAGTCTAATACTCTAGACCAGTCTAGCACTATAGACCAGTCTAGCACTATAGACACTACAGACCAGTCTAATACTATAAACCACTATAGACCAGTCTAATACTATAGACACTATAGACCAGTCTAATACTATAAACCACTATAGACCAGTCTAGCACTATAGACACTATAGACCAGTCTAATACTATAGACCAGTCTAATACTATAGACCAGTCTAGCACTATAGACCAGTCTAATACTATAGACCAGTCTAATACTATAGACCAGTCTAGCACTATAGACACTATAGACCAGTCTAATACTATAAACCACTACAGACCAGTCTAGCACTATAGACACTATAGACCAGTCTAATACTATAGACACTATAGACCAGTCTAATACTATAGACCAGTCTAATACTATAGACCAGTCTAGCACTATAGACCAGTCTAATACTATAGACCAGTCTAGCACTATAGACACTATAGACCAGTCTAATACTATAAACCACTATAGACCAGTCTAATACTATAGACACTATAGACCTGTCTAATACTATAGACCAGTCTAGCACTATAGACCAGTCTAATACTATTTTATACACTATAGACCAGTCTAATACTATTGACCAGTCTAATACTATAGACCAGTCTAATACTATAGGCCACTATAGACCAGTCTAATACTATAGACCACTATAGACCAGTCTAATACTATAGACACTATAGACCAGTCTAATACTATAGACCACTATAGACCAGTCTAATAATATAGACCACTATAGAAAAATCTAATACTATAAACCACTATAGACCAGTCTAATACTCTAAACCAGTCTAGCACTATAGACCAGTCTAATACTATAAACCAATATAGACCAGTCTAATACTATAGACCAGTCTAATACTATAGACCAGTCTAATACTATAGACCACTATAGACCAGTCTAGCACTATAGACCAGTCTAATACTATAGACCAGTCCAGCACTATAGGCCAGTCTAATACTATAGACCACTATAGGCCAGTCTAGCACTCTAGGCCAGTCTAATACTATAGACCACTATAGACCAGTCTAATACTATAGACCACTATAGACCAGTCTAATACTATAGACCAGTCTAATACTATAGACCAGTCTAATACTATAGACCACTATAGACCAGTCTAATACTATAGACCACTATAGACCATTCTAGCACTATAGGCCAGTCTAATACTATAGACCACTATAGGCCAGTCTAGCACTATAGACCAGTCTAATACTATAGACCACTATAGGCCAGTCTAGGACTATAGACCAGTCTAATACTATAGACACTATAGACCAGTCTAGACCAGTCTAATACTATAGACCAGTCTAATACTATCGACCAGTCTAGCTCTATAGACCAGTCTAATACTATAGACCACTATAGACCAGTCTAGCACTATAGACACTATAGACCACTATAGACCACTATAGACCAGAGTAGCACTATATGTTGTATCTGTTGATAAGCAACCGCTTGCTAAGGATACGGCTAGGGTTAGGTTCCATGTGTAACTGTGTTGTTGTTGTTGTTGTTTGTGTCACACTGCTTTGCTTTATCTTGACCAGGTCGTAGTTGTAAATGAGAACTTGTTCTCAACTAGCCTCCCTGGTTATATAAAGGTGAAATAAATAAATAAAAAGGTTAAGAATAAGGGTAAGGGTTAAGTTTAGGGTAAGGGTTAAGTTTAGGGTAAGGGTTAAGTTTAGGGTTAGGATAAGGGTTAGGGTAAGGGTTAAGTTTAGGGTAAGGGTTAAGTTTAGGGTTAGGATAAGGGTTAGGGTAAGGGTTAAGTTTAGGGTAAGGGTTAAGTTTAGGGTTAGGATAAGGGATAGGGTAAGGGTTAAGTTTAGGGTTAGGATAAGGGTTAGGGTAAGGGTTAAGTTAAGTGTTAGGATAAGGGTTAGGGTAAGGGTTAAGTTTAGGGTAAGGGTTAAGTTTAGGGTAAGGGTTAAGTTTAGGGTTAGGATAAGGGATAGGGTAAGGGTTAAGTTTAGGGTTAGGATAAGGGTTAGGGTAAGGGTTAAGTTTAGTGTTAGTATAAGGGTTAGGGTAAGGGTTAAGTTTAGGGTAAGGGTTAAGTTTAGGGTTAGGATAAGGGATAGGGTTAAGTTTAGGGTTAGGATAAGGGATAGGGTAAGGGTTAAGTTTAGGGTAAGGGTTAAGTTTAGGGTTAGGATAAGGGATAGGGTAAGGGTTAAGTTTAGGGTAAGGGTTAAGTTTAGGGTAAGGGTTAAGTTTAGTGTTAGGATAAGGGTTAGGGTAAGGGTTAAGTTTAGGGTAAGGGTTAAGTTTAGGGTAAGGGTTAAGTTTAGGGTTAGGATAAGGGATAGGGTAAGGGTTAAGTTTAGGGTTAGGATAAGGGATAGGGTAAGGGTTAAGTTTAGGGTTAGGATAAGGGATAGGGTAAGGGTTAAGTTTAGGGTTAGGATAAGGGATAGGGCAAGGGTTAAGTTTAGAGTTAGGATAAGGGTTAGAGTAAGGGTTAAGTTTAGGGTAAGGGTTAAGTTTAGGGTTAGGGTTAAGTTTAGGGTTAGGATAAGGGATAGGGTAAGGGTTAAGTTTAGGGTTAGGATAAGGGATAGGGTAAGGGTTAAGTTTAGGGTAAGGATAAGGGATAGGGTAAGGGTTAAGTTTAGGGTTAGGATAAGGGTTAGGGTAAGGGTTAAGTTTAGGGTAAGGGTTAAGTTTAGGGTAAGGGTTAAGTTTAGGGTTAGGATAAGGGATAGGGTAAGGGTTAAGTTTAGGGTTAGGATAAGGGATAGGGTTAAGTTTAGGGTTAGGATAAGGGATAGGGTAAGGGTTAAGTTTAGGGTAAGGGTTAAGTTTAGGGTTAGGATAAGGGATAGGGTAAGGGTTAAGTTTAGGGTAAGGGTTAAGTTTAGGGTAAGGGTTAAGTTTAGTGTTAGGATAAGGGTTAGGGTAAGGGTTAAGTTTAGGGTAAGGGTTAAGTTTAGGGTAAGGGTTAAGTTTAGGGTTAGGATAAGGGATAGGGTAAGGGTTAAGTTTAGGGTTAGGATAAGGGATAGGGTAAGGGTTAAGTTTAGGGTTAGGATAAGGGATAGGGTAAGGGTTAAGTTTAGGGTTAGGATAAGGGATAGGGCAAGGGTTAAGTTTAGAGTTAGGATAAGGGTTAGAGTAAGGGTTAAGTTTAGGGTAAGGGTTAAGTTTAGGGTTAGGGTTAAGTTTAGGGTTAGGATAAGGGATAGGGTAAGGGTTAAGTTTAGGGTAAGGGTTAAGTTTAGGGTAAAGGTTAAGTTTAGGGTTAGGATAAGGGATAGGGTAAGGGTTAAGTTTAGGGTTAGGATAAGGGTTAGGGTAAGGGTTAAGTTTAGGGTAAGGGTTAAGTTTAGGGTTAGGATAAGGGATAGGGTAAGGGTTAAGTTTAGGGTTAGGATAAGGGATAGGGTAAGGGTTAAGTTTAGGGTTAGGATAAGGGATAGGGTAAGGGTTAAGTTTAGGGTAAGGATAAGGGATAGGGTAAGGGTTAAGTTTAGGGTTAGGATAAGGGTTAGGGTAAGGGTTAAGTTTAGGGTAAGGGTTAAGTTTAGGGTAAGGGTTAAGTTTAGGGTTAGGATAAGGGATAGGGTAAGGGTTAAGTTTAGGGTTAGGATAAGGGATAGGGTAAGGGTTAAGTTTAGAGTTAGGATAAGGGTTAGAGTAAGGGTTAAGTTTAGGGTAAGGGTTAAGTTTAGGGTTAGGGTTAAGTTTAGGGTTAGGATAAGGGATAGGGTAAGGGTTAAGTTTAGGGTAAGGGTTAAGTTTAGGGTAAAGGTTAAGTTTAGGGTTAGGATAAGGGATAGGGTAAGGGTTAAGTTTAGGGTTAGGATAAGGGTTAGGGTAAAGGTTAAGTTTAGGGTTAGGATAAGGGATAGGGTAAGGGTTAATTTTAGGGTTAGGATAAGGGTTAGAGTAAGGGTTAAGTTTAGGGTTAGGATAAGGGTTAGGGTAAGTGTTAAGTTTAGGGTAAGGGTTAAGTTTAGGGTTAGGATAAGGGTTAGAGTAAGGGTTAAGTTTAGGGTAAGGGTTAAGTTTAGGGTTAGGATAAGGGTTAGAGTAAGGGTTAAGTTTAGGGTAAGGGTTAAGTTCAGGGTAAGGGTTAAGTTTAGGGTTAGGATAAGGGTTAGAGTAAGGGTTAAGTTTAGGGTAAGGGTTAAGTTTAGGGTAAGGGTTAAGTTTAGGGTAAGGGTTAAGGGTTAGGGTTCGTAGATACTTAGTTGAAATGTAACTGGTCTAATACTATAGAGCATCTACAGAGGGAATATCCAGATACAGTGTTATTCTCAAACAACATCTCCATTCATATTCTTTACAATGTGTTATATATTTATATATACAGCCCATACGCACAAACACTTTGTTAGAATTCCATTGCTATTCTTACCATACGCCTCTTTCTAAGTCATACAACCAGATTACATCACTGGGAAGGAAAACTTCACTCTCAGCGGTTGACTGCAGGACAGAACAAAAACAAATCGAAGCATGTTGTTACTGAGAAAACACATCTATCAGCAGCATGTATGTTTTAAACAGTATATGTGAACGCTAAACATCAATTCAAAACAACACCATCCATTAGCAATGCTTTCAACATGGTTCCAGGAAGGGAATTTACAAATCATGTTTGAGGCTTACCATGTAGCCTCCCCAGACATGCAAGGTATTTCCCTCTAATACAGCTGTGTGACCACTTCGCTCAAGGGCAATCAGTTCCACACAGTGTTTCTCAGCGGCAGAATCCATAGTTTCTACAAAAGTTCTTAGAAAGTGAACACACAAAGAAAAGGAGAGAAAGAAATGTAAAGATCTCCATGCCAGGATTTTTAATTTTCCCTGCCAGGATTTTTATTATCTCTGACCCAAATCTGTTCAAAATCTTGTATTTTTTTATAGGCCCAAGCTGCTAATTTTGACTACAGACTTTGGCAGCGAATAGAATATGCAGGGGGCGGGCTGTTTTTAAGTAGCTGAGACGCTCCAACCTCTAGAAAAAAAAATCAAGTTGTTCTTGCCCTGACAGCGTTTATTGTAGCGGAAGGTCAAAGGTCATGTCATCTTGTCACCAGACCATTACTCCCTCTGGCCACGCCCCCTTACCTGAAAACGCCACAACACTCACCGAATACCTCTCCTCTGCCTGTTCCGCTCTCTTTATACCACTCCCTATGAGCAGTTTGTTTTCCTGTGCTTAGCGATGTGTGCTTGTTTATGCAACGGGCAGCTCGCCTCTTCACTTCACTCATATGTACTTCTGAGGGCAGAACATATCATGTGTCATGTTTGAAATAGCCTGCTGGGACCAGGCCTGGTTGTGCAATAGTTCACATTCTGTTACACTTCATGTATCAAGTGATGTGAAACGAAACGTGAGCCAGCCGTCTGTATTATGATTGGAACCAAGTCTTTGATTGGATGGAAACAACCCCCCCCCCCCCATCCATCCTCACAGAATCCATACATTGACTGATTGACATCTCTAAGGCTTAAGCCCTTTAAAATGTAACTTATTTTGTTCACCACGTTTACTCAGTCTTCTAAGGTAGTTCTGTTGGGGTGACGTGTCTTAGCCCATTCACAGTGGTGGATCCAGCGAGTTATATTGATCCAATGTTGGAAGAGTTGGGGAGAAAACAACTTAAAGGTAAACTAGCATGAAACAGTGTAAACGTTTTCTACAGGGTTACTATAAATCAGTGTTATTACACTGTAAAACGTTTCCCTGTAAATGTGTGGGATTATACTGGCACCAGAGCTCCCAGCTTAATACTGTAATTTAGCTTTACAGCAGTGATGCTGTAATATATTTTACATCTCTGCTGTAAAGGAAAATTACAGTATGAAGCTGGCAACTCTAGTGCCAGTATAATGCTGTGGATTTACAGGGAAATTCTCCCTGAAATCTAAATGTAGTAAAAACAATACATTTGTACATAAAATACATTCATTCAAATTGTTAACACAATTAACAACAAAATTATCAACAGAATTGACAATAGAAGTTAAAACAATGAACACATATTTATACAAATAAGAGCATCATTACAACACAAATGTAAAAACGATATATTGTGTGTGGGGGTTGTAGGGGTGAGAGAGGGAGATGGAGTTAAAATTGGGATTGGTACAATCCTAAAGCTATGATCAGGGGCAACTCTACTCAGAGTAAGGGGGTTCAGAGGCAGTGAAACACACAATGGGACAGGAGAACATCCAGGAGGAAGAATTCAGTGCAGCATCAGGTGTTCTTCACTCACTGAGCTCTTTGAAGAATGGGACAAATGTAGGGCTTGAGAACAGCTGGCTTCCTCTGGGCCAACTTGTCATGCACTTTGTCTTCAGCGTCATTATCTTGGGATGATTTGAACCAGGAATCTGCACAACCATTTATCCAATATAGTTTGATGAAATATTAAATCTTTTAAGGCATTGAACAAACACAAATTAGACTGCTGGGTGATTCTGATGAAACCAGTTGTAAACATGTCTGTAACAAATTGAGTTACAAAACCATGATGCATCTGTAAAAAATCATTCTGAGTACTAAGATGTCTCATATTTACCACTGTCTTACTTTAAATACATTTTTTGCATTTTCGCCTGCATTTTGTATATTCTCATTACGGAAATGTGTCCGGATTTTCATTTTATAACATTTTACTATTTGATATGTTGCTGTAGTTTGTCCATGAATCAAAATAAAATGGTAAACTAGTTTGATGTTTACATTAAACTATAATATTTATTACCTACAAAACACAGTGTCTGTGGTGGACATTACGTGACAATTTTTTCAAGTTCCTGCAAAAACTCCAATCAGTAAAAAAAAAATAGATATATAATTCACCCATAATGCATCATCTACAGGAAGTGAATTTAATTGATTTGCTTCTATGCCTTCAGAAGAAGGTTCTTATTCTCATACACCCCCTTTATCCCACTTTGTTATTTGTTTCTATCCATTTTGTGCATATAATCGAACCCACTAATGCTGATGCTCCAGATACTCAACTAGTCTAAAGAAGGCCAGTTGTATTGTTTCTTTAATCAGAACAACAGTTTCCAGCTGTGCTAGCATAATTGCAAAAGGGTTTTCTAATGATCAATTAGCCTTTTAAAATGATAAACTTGGATTAGCTAACACAACGTGCCATTGGAACACAGGAGTGATGGTTGCTGATAATGGGCCTCTGTACGCCTATGTGGATATTCCATAAAAAATCTGCTGTTTCCAGCTACAAGTCATTTACAACATTAACAATGTCTACACTGTATCTCTGATAAACTTTAAGATATTTTATTGGCTTCCAGTTGAAGCTCGCATCCGCTACAAGACCATGGTGCTTGCCTACGGAGCTGTGAGGGGAACGGCACCGCAGTACCTCCAGGCTCTGATCAGGCCCTACACCCAAGCAAGGGCACTGCGTTCATCCACCTCTGGCCTGCTCGCCTCCCTACCATTGAGGAAGTACAGTTCCCGCTCAGCCCAGTCAAAACTGTTCGCTGCTCTGGCCCCCCAATGGTGGAACAAACTCCCTCACGACGCCAGGACAGCGGAGTCAATCACCACCTCCCGGAGACACCTGAAACCCCACCTCTTCAAGGAATACCTAGGATAGGATAAGTAATCCTTCTCACCACCCCCCCCCTTAACCCCTTAATGATTTAGATGCACTATTGTAAAGTGGCTGTTCCACTGGATGTCAGAAGGTGAATTCACCAATTTGTAAGTCGCTCTGGATAAGAGCGTCTGCTAAATGACTTAAATGTAATGTAAATGTAATTGTACAAAAGAATGGGCTTTTATTTAAAAAACAAGGACATTTCTAAGTAACCCCACAGTTTTGAATGGTAGTGTGTGTATATATACACATATATATATATTATTATTTATTTTTTTTACCCCTTTTTCTCCCCAATTTCGTGATATGCAATTGGTAGTTACAGTCTTGTCCGATCATTGCAACTCCCGTACGAAGGTCGAGGGCCATGTATCCCCCAAAACATGACCCCGCCAAGCCGCACCGCTTCTTGACACACTGCTTGCTTAACCCGAAAGCCAGCCGCACCAATGTGTCGGAGGAAACACAGTACAACTAGCGACCGTGTCACACGGGAGTTGCTAGAGCGTGATGGGACAAGGACATCCCGGACGTCCAAACCCTCCCATAACCCGGAAGACGCTGGGCCAATTGGACATTGCCTCATGGATCACCCGGTCGTGGCCGGCTGCATCATAGCCCGGGATCGTACCCGAATCTGTAGTGATGCCTCAAGCACTGCAGTGCCTTAGACCGCTGTGCCACTCAGAAGCCGAAAGATGACACTTGAGATTCCTGTTGTGAAATGTCAGTTTCGTGAGAATGACACAGCTTGATACATCTACTTTAAACCCTAGCTAACTATTAAAAACATTGCTATAATCTACACACAATACCACAGATTATTTTACCAGACTCACAACATTTTATTTTCTCTCATGGCCACCAACTGTTTGCATACTACCAGTACAGTGAACAGGTTTAGCTAATACTGTAACAATATGGAACAATGGTGTAAACACTGGTGAGCAGGGAGAGGCTATACGGACACTTCTGGCATGAAAAACAATGACATATGTTGCACAGCTGAGAGCAGAGTGAACCGAATCACAGAGGGTTGTGACAGCTAAGGACACTGTGTCCTGGTGTTGTTGTCGTTCATGCTCTTCCCATTGAGTAGACTGTACCACGGTGACATCTAGATGTCTACCAATAAGATATTTATTGCTATCCTACTTGAAATATAAAATGTGTTTTTTTTCTCACAGGTAATATAGGCCATATCTTTTGATCTAAACAAGCCATGTTCTCTGTAGCGATGGTGAAAACATAACAGTCACAAATCTGAGCTCAATTATTATCTGGGTGATTTTTCTTCTCGGTCACACAGCATGATATTTATCAACAATTTAGAGCAGACTGAAACGGCTTGTGTCAACTTGAGGTAGCTAACTTGCTAGCTAGCAAGCTAAGAAAACATGCACTAATTCAACGTTGCCTAGCAATAAAGATACTTTAAAAAAGTAAAGGTACCTACGAAGCAGGTGCTGAAAATATTCTTCCACTTCACCGCCGCTTCAAGAAGATATTTACTAAAATAGTCTGAGCTTCATGTGTCTCACCCTACAGCGTGAGGTTTGCGCCTGAAACAAAAATCCTAATCTACAGTAGGCATAAGCTATTATTGTAAAGAAATACAGTATGTTAGAGTCATTTTTACAGGATATTTCCAATTATAGTTAACAACATTATTTTTTTTTAGCATTTTACCCATAATGCAGTACATTCTACAACATTAATGTTGTAAAACATATTTATGGTATTTTGTTGTGCATTCTACAGTGTTTTACTGTGTACAGTTTTACTGTGTCTTTAGTGTACAGCTAGAGAGCATTCAGCAATACAACAACAACTATTTATATCAGCTTTACAGTTCAACAAGTAAACAAATGTGGATTATTTTTCTTTAAGATCCACCATTGAGATCCACCTAAAATAGGAACTATAAATATGAATCACTGGAGGTTGTTGGCACCTTAATTAAGTGGGAGGACGGGCTCGTGGTAACGACTGGTGCAGAATTAGTGGAACGGGTATCAATGTGCTTGATGCCATTCCATGTATTCCATTCCAGACATTATTATGAGCCGTCCTCCCCTCAGCAGCCTCCACTGACATGAATGGTTGGTGTGACGACGACATCATTATCAACTTCCTCAGCAAGACCACTCTTCATATTCAACTACTACTACAAGGTTAACTACTGTACTACTGCTACTACTAAACACTACTAATACCACTACTACTACTACTATGAGGTTAACTACTGTACTACTGCTACTACTAAACACTACTAATACCACTACTACTACTACTATAAGGTTAACTACTGTACTACTGCTACTACTAAACACTACTAATACCACTACTACTACTACTATGAGGTTAACTACTGTACTACTGCTACTACTACTACTAATACCACTACTACTACTACTACTACTATAAGGTTAACTACTGTACTACTGCTACTACTAAACACTACTAATACCACTACTACTACTACTATAAGGTTAACTACTGTACTACTGCTACTACTAAACACTACTAATACCACTGCTACTACTACTATAAGGTTAACTACTGTACTACTGCTACTACTAAACACTACTAATACCACTACTACTACTACTACAAGGTTAACTACTGTACAACTGCTACTACTAAACACTACTAATACCACTGCTACTACTACTATAAGGTTAACTACTGTACTACTGCTACTACTACTAAACACTACTAATATCACTACTAATACCACTACTACTACTACTACTACTACTACTATAAGGTTAACTACTGTACTACTGCTACTACTAAACACTACTAATACCACTACTACTACTACTACTACTTCTACTATAAGGTTAACTACTGTACTACTGCTACTACTACTACTAATACCACTACTACAAGGTTAACTACTGTACTACTGCTACTACTACTACTAATACCACTACTACTACTACTATAAGGTTAACTACTGTACTACTGCTACTACTAAACACTACTAATACCACTACTACTACTACTACTACTACTACTACTACTACTAAACACTATTAATACCACTACTACTACTACTACTACTACTACACACTACTAATACCACTACTACTACTACTATAAGGTTACCTACTGTACTACTGCTACTACAACTAATACCACCACTACTACTACTACTATTAATAATAAACAGTACTAATACCACTACTACTATGAGGTTAACTACTGTACTATTGTTGCTACGACTACTACTACTACTACTACTACTACTACTTAACACTACTAATACCACTACTAATAAGGTTAACTACTGTACTACTGCTACTACTACTACTAATACCACTACTACTACTACTATAAGGTTAACTACTGTACTACTACTTCTAAACACTACTAATACCACTACTACTACTATGAGGTTAACTACTGTACTACTACTACTACTACTACTAAACACAACTAATACCACTACTGCTACTACTACTACTACTACTACTACTGCTACTACTAGTACTACTACTACTACTATGAGGTTAACTACTGTACTACTACTACTACTACTACTTCTAAACACTACTAATACCACTACTACTACTACTACTATAAGGTTAACTACTGTACTACTGCTACTACTAAACACTACTAATACCACTACTACTACTACTATAAGGTTAACTACTGTACTACTGCTACTACTACTACTAATACCACTACTACTACTACTACTACTATAAGGTTAACTACTGTACTACTGCTACTACTACTACTAATACCACTACTACTACTACTATAAGGTTAACTACTGTACTACTGCTACTACTAAACACTACTAATACCACTACTACTACTACTATAAGGTTAACTACTGTACTACTGCTACTACTACTACTAAACACTACTAATATCACTACTAATACTACTACTACACACTACGAATACCACTACTACTACTACTATAAGGTTACCTACTGTACTACTGCTACTACAACTAATACCACCACTACTACTACTACTATTAATAATAAACAGTACTAATACCACTACTACTATGAGGTTAACTACTGTACTATTGCTGCTACGACTACTACTACTAAACACTACTAATACCACTACTACTACTACTACTACTACTACTACTACTACTACTACTACTACTTAACACTACTAATACCACTACTAATACTACTATAAGGTTAACTACTGTACTACTACTTCTAAACACTACTAATACCACTACTACTACTATGAGGTTAACTACTGTACTACTACTACTACTACTACTACTACTAAACACAACTAATACCACTACTGCTACTACTACTACTACTACTACTACTACTGCTACTACTACTACTACTACTACTACTATGAGGTTAACTACTGTACTACTACTACTACTACTACTAAACACTACTAATACCACTACTACTACTACTACTACTACTATAAGGTTAACTACTGTACTACTACTACTACTATGAGGTTAACTACTGTACTACTACTACTGCTACTACTGCTACTACTACTACTACTACTAATACTATGAGGTTAACTACTGTACTACTACTACTACTATGAGGTTAACTACTGTACTACTACTACTACTACTACTGCTACTACTACTACTACTACTACTACTACTACTACTACTACTACTACTACTACTACTACTATGAGGTTAACTACTGTACTACTACTACTACTACTACTACTACTATGAGGTTAACTACTGTACTACTACTACTGCTACTACTACTACTACTACTACTACTACTACTACTACTACTACTACTACTACTACTACTACTACTACTACTATGAGGTTAACTACTGCTACTACTACTACTACTACTACTACTACTACTACTACTATGAGACCCGGCAGGGAAAAAAATCCACCCTCGAGGCGGTGCTGTGTAATGGGAGATTAGAAACTCCCCGTACGGCTCACTTGCGTACTCGTACCTACTGATGAGCATGGTCTTTTAATGGACAAGTAGATATGTAATGGCCTGTTGTTCCACAACACAGACATCTCTTGGTGCTCCGTCTGCATAAGAGTTCAGCAGGAGAATATCTAGCCCTGGCTAGTTGCATGGACTCCGGAGGAGGCGAGTCAATAGCCCCCAGGGATTCCAGATGGAACTCGGGTGACATTGGATTCTCCCTGTAATGTAGATGCCAGGGACTTCCCGGGATTCCTCGGGTGGCAAGGTGGGAACCGTGGACGAGCGAGTGTGACTGGGAACAGACCTCTTCTCCCTCCTACTTCCCCGTAGATGCCCAGCGATCCGTATGGTCAAGGCTAAGAGAGAGTCGAGGTCCAAGGGCAGCACCCATGAAGATAATCCATGAAGGAACGTGTCAAATAGGGACCCGGGTTCCAGGCACTCTCAGCAGCCAAAGTGCAAAAATCTACCTCGTAGTCTGCTACACTACGGGAGTCTTGACGCAGTTGAAATAGCTTCCGAGCAGCCTCTCTCCAGGACAATGGAGAATTAAACACCTTTCTAACCTCCGCCACGCTAACAGCATTATCAGGTACGCTATCAGCATTATCGGGTACGTTATCAGCGTTATCAGGTACGCTATCAACATTATCAGGTACGCTATCAGCATTATCAGGTACGCTATCAGCATTATCAGGTACGCTACCAGCCTTATCAGGCACGCTATCAGCATTAGTAGGTACGCTATTAGCAGTATCAGGTACGCTAACGGCATTATCAGGTACGCTATCAGCGTTATCAGGTACACTATCAGCGTTATCTGGTACCCAACAGCATTATCAGGTACACTATCAGCGTTATCAGGTACACTATCAGCGTTATCTGGTACGCTATCAGCATTATCTGGTACGCTATCCGCGTTATCAGGTACGCTATCAGCATTATCAGGTACGCTATCAGCGTTATCAGGTACGCTATGAGGATTATCATGTACGCTATCAGCATGATCAGGTACGCTATCAGCGTTATCGGGTACGCTATCAGCATTATCAGGTATGCTATCAGGATTATCATGTACGCTATCAGCATTATCAGGTACGCTATCAGCATTATCAGGTACGCTATCAGCATTATCAGGTACGCTATCAGCGTTATCAGGTACACTATCAGCATTATTAGGTACGCTATCAGCATTATCAGGTATGCTATCAGGATTATCAGGTACACTATCAGCGTTATCAGGTACGCTATCAGCATTATCAGGTACGCTATCAGCGTTATCAGGTACGCTATCAGCATTATCAGGCACGCTATCAGCGTTATCAGGTACGCTATCAGCATTATCAGGTACGCTATCAGCATTATCAGGTACACTATCAGCGTTATCTGGTACGCTATCAGCATTATCAGGTACGCTATCAGCATTATCAGGTACACTATCAGCGTTATCGGGTACGCAATCAGCATTATCAGGTACGCTATCAGCATTATCAGGTACGCTATCAGCATTATCAGGTACGCTATCAGCGTTATCAGGTACGCTATTAGCATTATCAGGTACGCTATCAGCATTATCAGGTACGCTATCAGCATTATCAGGTACGCTATCAGCATTATCAGCTACGCTATCAGCATTATCAGGTACGCTATCAGCGTTATCAGGTACGCTATCAGCGTTATCAGGTACGCTATCAGCATTATCGGGTACGCTATCAGCGTTATCAGGTACGCTATCGGCATTATCAGGCACGCTATCAGCGTTATCAGGTACGCTATCAGCATTATCAGGTACGCTATCAGCGTTATCGGGTACGCTATCAGCATTATCAGGTACGCTATCAGCGTTATCGGGTACGCTATCAGCATTATCAGGTACGCTATCAGCGTTATCAGGCACGCTATCAGCATTATCAGGCACGCTATCAGCGTTATCAGGTACGCTATCAGCATTATCAGGCACGCTATCAGCGTTATCAGGTACACTATCAGCGTTATCTGGTGCGCTATCAGCATTATCAGGTACGCTATCAGCATTATCAGGTACACTATCAGCGTTATCGGGTACGCAATCAGCATTATCAGGTACGCTACAGCGTTATCAGGTACGCTATCAGCATTATCAGGTACGCTATCAGCATTATCAGGTACGCTATCAGCATTATCAGGTACGCTATCAGCGTTATCAGGTACGCTATCAGCGTTATCAGGTACGCTATCAGCATTATCAGGTACGCTATCAGCGTTATCAGGTACGCTATCAGCATTATCAGGCACGCTATCAGCGTTATCAGGTACGCTATCAGCATTATCAGGTACGCTATCAGCGTTATCAGGTACACTATCAGCGTTATCTGGTACGCTACCAGCGTTATCAGGTACGCTATCAGCGTTATCAGGTACGCTATCAGCGTTATCAGGTATGCTATCAGCATTATCAGGTACGCTACAGCGTTATCAGGTACGCTATCAGCATTATCAGGTACGCTATCAGCGTTATCAGGTACGCTATCAGCGTTTCCAGGTACGCTATCAGCATTATCAGGTACGCTATCAGCGTTATCAGGTACGCTATCAGCGTTTCCAGGTACGCTATCAGCATTATCAGGTACGCTATCAGCGTTATCAGGTATGCTATCAGCGTTTCCAGGTACGCTATCAGCATTATCAGGTACGCTATCAGCGTTATCAGGTACGCTATCAGCGTTTCCAGGTACGCTATCCGCGTTATCAGGTACGCTATCAGCATTATCAGGTACGCTATCCGCGTTATCAGGTACGCTATCGGCATTATCAGGTACGCTATCAGCGTTATCAGGTACGCTATGAGGATTATCATGTACGCTATCAGCATGATCAGGTACGCTATCAGCGTTATCAGGTACGCTATCAGCATTATCAGGTATGCTATCAGGATTATCATGTACACTATCAGCGTTATCTGGTACGCTATCAGCATTATCAGGTACGCTATCAGCATTATCAGGTACACTATCAGCGTTATCGGGTACGCAATCAGCATTATCAGGTACGCTATCAGCATTATCAGGTACGCTATCAGCATTATCAGGTACGCTATCAGCGTTATCAGGTACGCTATTAGCATTATCAGGTACGCTATCAGCATTATCAGGTACGCTATCAGCATTATCAGGTACGCTATCAGCATTATCAGCTACGCTATCAGCATTATCAGGTACGCTATCAGCGTTATCAGGTACGCTATCAGCATTATCAGGTACGCTATCAGCGTTATCAGGTACGCTATCAGCGTTATCAGGTACGCTATCAGCATTATCGGGTACGCTATCAGCGTTATCAGGTACGCTATCGGCATTATCAGGCACGCTATCAGCGTTATCAGGTACGCTATCAGCATTATCAGGTACGCTATCAGCGTTATCAGGTACGCTATTAGCATTATCAGGTACGCTATCAGCGTTATCGGGTACGCTATCAGCATTATCAGGTACGCTATCAGCATTATCAGCTACGCTATCAGCATTATCAGGTACGCTATCAGCGTTATCAGGTACGCTATCAGCATTATCGGGTACGCTATCAGCGTTATCAGGTACGCTATCGGCATTATCGGGCACGCTATCAGCGTTATCAGGTACGCTATCAGCATTATCAGGTACGCTATCAGCGTTATCAGGTACGCTATCAGCATTATCAGGTACGCTATCAGCGTTATCGGGTACGCTATCAGCATTATCAGGTACGCTATCAGCGTTATCAGGTACGCTATCAGCATTATCAGGCACGCTATCAGCGTTATCAGGTACGCTATCAGCATTATCAGGTACGCTATCAGCGTTATCAGGTACACTATCAGCGTTATCTGGTACGCTATCAGCATTATCAGGTACGCTATCAGCATTATCAGGTACACTATCAGCGTTATCGGGTACGCAATCAGCATTATCAGGTACGCTACAGCGTTATCAGGTACGCTATCAGCATTATCAGGTACGCTATCAGCATTATCAGGTACGCTATCAGCATTATCAGGTACGCTATCAGCGTTATCAGGTACGCTATCAGCGTTATCAGGTACGCTATCAGCATTATCAGGTACGCTATCAGCGTTATCAGGTACGCTATCAGCATTATCAGGCACGCTATCAGCGTTATCAGGTACGCTATCAGCATTATCAGGTACGCTATCAGCGTTATCAGGTACACTATCAGCGTTATCTGGTACGCTACCAGCGTTATCAGGTACGCTATCAGCATTATCAGGTACGCTATCAGCGTTATCAGGTACGCTATCAGCATTATCAGGTATGCTATCAGCATTATCAGGTACGCTACAGCGTTATCAGGTACGCTATCAGCATTATCAGGTACGCTATCAGCGTTATCAGGTACGCTATCAGCGTTTCCAGGTACGCTATCAGCATTATCAGGTACGCTATCAGCGTTATCAGGTACGCTATCAGCGTTTCCAGGTACGCTATCAGCATTATCAGGTACGCTATCAGCGTTATCAGGTACGCTATCAGCGTTTCCAGGTACGCTATCAGCATTATCAGGTACGCTATCAGCGTTATCAGGTACGCTATCAGCGTTTCCAGGTACGCTATCAGCATTATCAGGTACGCTATCAGCGTTATCAGGTACGCTATCAGCGTTATCAGGTACGCTATCAGCGTTATCAGGTACGCTATCGGCGTTATCAGGTACGCTATCAGCGTTATCAGGTACGCTATCAGCGTTATCAGGTACGCTATCAGCGTTATCAGGTACGCTATCAGCATTATCAGGTACGCTATCAGCGTTATCAGGTACGCTATCAGGGAGCACTGGGAGAGAAACACCCGGCAGGTTCCTGGATCTCCAGCATAGCGCTCCGTAGGAGGTAAGTGGGGTTCTCTGGAAGCCGGGGTAGGCTGGGGAGAAGTGCCTCTGGTAGCAGGATTACTGAGAGTCTGGCAGCTTACCGCTGTGGTTTGCTGCCTAGTAGATCATTTGCGGAATTTCTCCAGCAATGCAGTGAAGCACTGCTTCCGTGGCCTTGCACCCAGGTCTGGAGTTCTTCCATAAAGTTGTGAAGTAACTCCTCGTGTCTTCAGATGACGGCTCCTTGGAAGGAGACAGCGTTGCCGAGCTGGTCCGAGTCAGCTGTGCAGTCATGGCCAGTTCTTTCTATCACGATTCAGGATAAGACCCAGATGCAGACACAGGAGGCAGAGAGTTTGGTGCTTAGATATTTGTTTTAACACAAAGGGTCAAGCAAAGGGCAAGTCGAGGGCAGGTTAGGTTTGAAATCCAGGTTAGAGACAGGCAGGTACAGGAAGGCAGGCAGGCGACCTGACAAGACAAGACGAACTGGCAACAGACAAATGGAAAACGCAGGTATAAATAAGCAGGAAATAATGGAGAAAAATGGGAGACAACTGGTGGGGGGGTGGAGACACCTGGTGGGGGGTGGAGACACCTGGTGGGGGAGTGGAGACACCTGGTGGGGGGTGGGGACACCTGGTGGGGGGGTGGAGACACCTGGTGGGGGGATGGAGACACCTGGTGGAGGGGTGGAGACACCTGGTGGGGGGTGGAGACACCTGGTGGGGGGGTGGAGACACCTGTTGGGGTAGTGGAGACACCTGGTGGGGGGTGGAGACACCTAGGGGGGGGTGGAGACACCTGGTGGGGGTGGAGACACCTAGGGGGTGGAGACACCTGGTGGGGGGTGGAGACACCTAGGGGGTGGAGACACCTGGTGGGGGGGTGGAGACACCTGGTGGGGTAGTGGAGACACCTGGTGGGGGGGTGGAGACACCTGGTGGGGGTGGAGACACCTGGTGGGGGGGTGGAGACACCTGGTGGGGTAGTGGAGACACCTGGTGGGGGGTGGAGACACCTGGTGGGGGTGGAGACACCTGGTGGGGGGGTGGAGACACCTGGTGGGGTGGTGGGGGGTGGAGACACCTAGGGGGGGTGGAGACACCTAGGGGGGATGGAGACACCTGGTGGGGGGGTGGAGAGAAGCACAAGACAGGTAAAACAGATCAGGTTGTGGCAACTTCTACTACGAGGCAAACCTCAAATTTTCAACACTAGCTTCTAACAATTCCAACTTCTAAACTTCTTCCACTACCATAACAATACTTTTGGTCAACCGGCAAGTTTTAAAGTTGTTTTGTTTGTACGTGTTCAGAGCTACAGATGTCAGCAGAAGACAAAGGTTCATAAAAAAGTTTGTCAGATTTGAGTAGTTGTTCTTTCAGCAAGCACACCTAATAGAGAAGATATACATGAGAGTGTGACTGCTGAATCAAGTTACAGTAATAAATAAATAAGTCAAAGACCAGAACGGGACTGCTGAAGCACGTCACACTAATGAACTGATGTCGTTGTGGTAAAGTAATCAACCATATATTATGTTTCATGCCTTCATGTATGTGTGTGTGTGTTCATGTGAGTCTATGTGTGTGTGTGTGTGTGTGTGTGTTCATGTGTGAGTCTGTGTGTCTGTGTTTGTGTGTGTCTGTGCATGCGTATGTGTGTGTGTTCATGTGTGAGTCTGTGCATATGTACGCGTGTGTGTGTACGTGTGTGTGTGTATGTGTGTGTGCGTGTGTGTGAGTCTGTGTGTGTGTTTGTGTGTGTCTGTGCATGCGTATGTGTGTGTGTTCATGTGTGAGTCTGTGCATATGTACGTGTGTGTGTGTCATATCCCTCTCCCACACAGAAAGGAGCCCGTAGGCACCGTCTAGAGCCCTGTCTAAAAGTCACAGTAACACCCCGTCACACCAAATGTTAGCATTTCACAGAACTGATAGTTAGACGACGGCGTAAAGACCACAGATATGTCACTTTCAATTTGAATATGAGATGTCAAACAACCCACTGTCTCACCGCCCGCCATGCAGTGACTGCCTCCTCCTCCTCATCCTTCTCCACTATGTCTCCCTCCTCCTCTTCCTCCCCCTCCTCCCCATGCTCCCCCCCTCCTCCTCTTTCTCCACTTCGTCCTCTTCTCCCTCTTCCTCCCCTCCTCTTCATCCCCCTCTTTTCTCGTTCTCCTCTTCTGATCGGCAGACTGCCAAAGGCCGCATAGGAGTAGAAGGAAGAGAGAACACACTGCCTGCCCCAGATCACTCCATACTACCTGCCCCAGATCACTCCCTACTGCCTGCCCCAGGTCCATCCCTACTGCCTTCTCCAGATCCCTCCACTGCCTGCCCCAGATTCTCCCCACTACCTGCCCCAGATCCCCCACTACCTGCCCCAGATCCCCCCACTACCTGCCCCAGATCCCCCACTACCTGCCCCAGATCCCCCACTGCCCCAGATCCCCCCACTACCTGCCCCAGATCCCCCCACTGCCTGCCCCAGATCCCCCACTGCCCCAGATCCCCCACTGCCACAGATCCCCCACTACCTGCCCCAGATCCCCCACTACCTGCCCCAGATTCTCCCCACTACCTGCCCCAGATCCCCCACTACCTGCCACAGATCCCCCACTACCTGCCCCAGATCCCCCACTACCTGCCCCAGATCCCCCACTACCTGCCCCAGGTCCATCCCTACTGCCTTCTCCAGATCCCCCACTACCTGCCCCAGATCCCCCAATACCTGCCCCAGATCCCCCACTACCTGCCCCAGATCCCCCAATACCTGCCCCAGATCACTCCCTACTGCCTGCCCCAGGTCCATCCCTACTGCCTTCTCCAGATCCCTCCACTGCCTGCCCCAGATTCCCCCCACTACCTTCTCCAGATCCCCCACTACCTGCCCCAGATCCCCCAATACCTGCCCCAGATCCCCCCACTACCTGCCCCAGATCCCCCCACTACCTTCCCCAGATCCCCCACTACCTGCCCCAGATCCCCCCACTACCTGCCCCAGGCCCCTCCCCACTGCCCCAGATCCCCCCCCCCACTGCCTGCCCCAGATCCCACACTGCCCCAGATCCCCCCACTACCTGCCCCAGATCCCCCACTACCTGCCCCAGATCCCCCAATACCTGCCCCAGATCCCCCCACTACCTGCCCCAGATCCCCCACTACCTGCCCCAGATCCCCCACTACCTGCCCCAGATCCCCCACTACCTGCCCCAGATCCCCCACTACCTGCCCCAGATCCCCCACTACCTGCCCCAGATCCCCCACTACCTGCCCCAGATCCCCCCACTACCTGCCCCAGATCCCCCACTACCTGCCCCAGATCCCCCCACTACCTGCCCCAGATCCCCCACTACCTGCCCCAGATCCCCCACTACCTGCCACAGATCCCCCACTACCTGCCCCAGATCCCCCACTACCTGCCCCAGATCCCCCACTACCTGCCCCAGGTCCATCCCTACTGCCTTCTCCAGATCCCCCAATACCTGCCCCAGATCCCCCACTACCTGCCCCAGATCCCCCACTACCTGCCCCAGATCCCCCCACTACCTGCCCCAGTCCCCCACTACCTGCCACAGATCCCCCCACTGCCCCAGATCCCCCACTGCCCCAGATCCCCCACTACCTGCCCCAGATCCCCCCACTACCTGCCCCAGATCCCCCACTACCTGCCCCAGATCCCCCCACTACCTGCCCCAGATCCCCCACTACCTGCCCCAGATCCCCCCCTACCTGCCCCAGATCCCCCACGACCTGCCACAGATCCCCCACTACCTGCCCCAGATCCCCCACTACCTGCCCCAGATTCTCCCCACTACCTGCCCCAGATCCCACACTACCTGCCACAGATCCCCCACTACCTGCCCCAGATCCCCCACTACCTGCCCCAGATCCCCCACTACCTGCCCCAGATCCATCCCTACTGCCTTCTCCAGATCCCCCACTACCTGCCCCAGATCCCCCACTACCTGCCACAGATCCCCCACTACCTGCCCCAGATCCCCCACTACCTGCCCCAGATCCCCCCACTACCTGCCCCAGATCCCCCACTACCTGCCCCAGATCCCCCCACTACCTGCCCCAGATCCCCCACTACCTGCCCCAGATCCCCCACTACCTGCCACAGATCCCCCACTACCTGCCCCAGATCCCCCACTACCTGCCCCAGATTCTCCCCACTACCTGCCCCAGATCCCCCACTACCTGCCACAGATCCCCCACTACCTGCCCCAGATCCCCCACTACCTGCCCCAGATCCCCCACTACCTGCCCCAGGTCCATCCCTACTGCCTTCTCCAGATCCCCCACTACCTGCCCCAGATCCCCCACTACCTGCCACAGATCCCCCACTACCTGCCCCAGATCCCCCACTACCTGCCCCAGGTCCATCCCTACTGCCTTCTCCAGATCCCCCACTACCTGCCCCAGATCCCCCAATACCTGCCCCAGATCCCCCACTACCTGCCCCAGATCCCCCCACTACCTGCCCCAGATCCCCCCACTACCTGCCACAGATCCCCCCACTACCTGCCCCAGATCCCCCCACTACCTGCCCCAGATCCCCCACTACCTGCCCCATATCCCCCCACTACCTGCCCCAGATCCCCCACTACCTGCCCCAGATCCCCCCACTACCTGCCCCAGATCCCCCCACTACCTGCCCCATATCCCCCACTACCTGCCCCAGATCCCCCACTGCCCCAGATCCCCCACTGCCCCAGATCCCCCACTACCTGCCCCATATCCCCCCACTACCTGCCCCAGATCCCCCACTACCTGCCCCAGACCCCCCCACTACCTGCCCCAGGCCCCTCCCCACTGCCTTCCCCATTGCAGCACCGATGCACTGCGCCACCGTACCATCTCTATGCCACACGTGCCCGCCCGCCCGCACTCAGGCTCACACACACTGCCTCCGTTATGTATTTGTTCCTCCTTGGTTGTTTAGACCCCATTAGGGAGCTAATTGTGATGAGGCTGAGGTCTGGGGTATTGTAGTAAAGTACAGATAGTTAATTGCTCCAACAGCTGGTGGTGGTTATGAAAACGAGCAAGAAAAAAGGGACGGAGGAGAACCAGGAGGAACAGAGGAGAGAAGGGGTCTCTTCTCCAGCGTTGGTCCCAGCTCCGGTGCACTCTAGGCTGGGCGTAGTGGAGCACCACCAGGGTCTCTCTGGAGCGCGACTCAGAACAGAACAGGCATCCGGATAAATCACCATACTCTCTGAGGAGCCTGCTGTTTTATATTTTCTGTGTGTGTGTGTGTGTGCATGCGTTTATGCGTGGGCGCATGTGTGTGTGACAGTATCTCTCCATGTTTTTATTTCTGGCAACCTCACCACCCCTTCTCCATATTCCCATATGAGCCAGCAGACCCCCCTTTGGGCTAGCAGTGCTTCATGTGTGACAGTTAGCATGTGGCGGAACCCTCTGATGTGGAAGGAAGTGAACGGTGGGTTTGGTGCCAGCTCCACCACAGAGCAGAGCAGAGGAGGGATATCACAGAGGCTGCTGCTGCCAATAGCCTGGTGCTCTGGATGAAAGCCTTGGCGATAAGTCCTGATCCTGTAACCATGCAGGTGAAGGGTGGAGGAATGTGGATAGGGTCCAATGTGTTTCAGCCAATAAGATTGTCCCTTTAGCAACTCTGCAGGGTCCAGTCGCTACTCTCCTCCTGTTCTCTCTGTTCCACTTCCCTATTAGCTTTAGGCACTTTATCAATTTGTAACTAGCTAGGTAGAACAACCACATATCACAGGCATAGTCAGTACACTTCTCCTCAGTAAAGTAGCCATCAACGAGGTGCTTTGCGGTTATTTAAGAGAGTCTTCGAAGAAAGTTAGGTTTCGGATATTTTTTGAAGATGGGCAGGGACTCTGCTGTCCTATCTTCAGGGGTTAGCTTGTTCCACCGTTGTGGTGCCAGGACTACGCCTCAGGATAAGACCAAGATGCAAACACAGGTGGTGGATAGTTTGAATCTCAGATATTTATTATAACACAGGGGGCAGGCAGAGGTTCGCCATCCAGATCAGAGTCAGGCAGGTACTGGACTGCTGGCAGGTTCAGGGTCAGGACAGGCAGAAAGGTTTGAACCAGGAAGAGTAGAAACAAAATATTGAGTACAAGAAACCGGGAAACACGCTGGTACGACCTGACAAGACAAGACGAACTGGATACAGACAAACAGAAAATGTATGTATAAATACACAGGAGATAATGGGGGGGTGGGGGAATGGGTAACACCTGGTGGGGGGTGGAGACAAGCACAAGACAGGTGAAACTGATCAGGGTGTGACACCAGGACAGAGACGAGTTGGACTGGGCTGAGCGAGGTCTGACATCACGTTAGGGGTAGGAGGGCCAAGAGTCCAGAGGGGGCAGGACTTGGGTTGTGAGTAAGGTTTGAGCATACCCTGCAGTTAGGGAGGGGCAGTTCCTCTTGCTGCTACGTAGGCAAGCACCATGGTCTTGTAGTGGATGCGAGCTTCGACTGGAAGCTAGTGGAGGACCCGGGGTGACATGGGAGAGCATGAGAAGGTTGAAAACCAGACGGGCTGCAGCGTTTTGGGATACATTTCAGAGGTTTGTTGTCACGAGCCCAGAACCCAGCCAACAGCGAGTTGCAGTAGTCCAGACAGGAGATGACAAGTGCCTGGATTAGGACATGTGCTGCTTCCTGTGTGAGGTAGGGACATACTATGCTGATGTGGTAGAGCATGAACCTACAGGAACATGGTAGTAGGTACACCATATTTATAGTTCTAGCTTAACATGGTAACAGCTATATCATAACTCTAGCTTTTAACATGGTAGTAGCTACACAATAGCTCTAGCCTAGCATGGTAGTAGCTATATCATAACTCTAGCCTGGCTCTAGTCTAGCATGGTAGTAGCTACACCATAGCTCTAGCTTAGCATGTTAGTTGCTACACCATAGCTCTAGCCTAGCATTGTAGTAGCTATATCATAACTGTAGCCTAGCTCTAGTCTAGCATGGTAGTAGCTACACCATAGCTCTAGCTTAGCATGTTAGTTGCTACACCATAGCTCTAGCCTAGCATGGTAGTCGCTACACCATAGCTCTAGCCTAGCATTGTGGTAGCTATATCATAACTGTAGCCTAGCTCTAGCCTAACACGGTAGTAGCTACACCATAGTTATATTCTAGCATAGTAGTAGTTACACCATTGCTCTAGCCTAGCATGGTAGTAGCGTCACCGTAGCTCTAGCTACAGTGCTCTAGCCTAGCATGATAGTAGCTACACCATTGCTCTAGCCTAGCATGTTAGTAGCTACACCATAGTTCTTTTCTAGCATGGTAGTAGCTACACCATAGTTCTCGCCTAGCTCTAGCCTTGCATGATAGTAGCTACACCATAGCTCTAGCCTAAGTCTGCCTGACTTGACTGCTCATTTATTCTGTTCATACTAGCCACGCTGATAATGAATGTCCCACAGACTGCACATGTGTTAAAATATTCATCAATCAGGGCGCGCCAATTTAGGAAGGAGGAAAACCAATAGAATGTTCTGTGGCAACGGTCATGGTATATTTATATGAATATTTAGGCCGTGGGTGGCACATTGAGATTAATCTGTGCTTTAGTCACTTTTTAACCAATTGCATTTATTATTTTGTCTTTATATTGAGCGGGGAGAAGGAGAGTAGAGGGGGAGGAGAGAATGAAGGGGGAGAGAGGCGGAGGAAAGTGTGAGACAATATGTGAAGGTCTTTGATGTGGTCGGCTGTGGAAATGGACTCAGGATTTCTCCAGTGGTGTTTTAGAATTCAAAAAACTAATCGGTCGGGGCTCTAAGAAAATCTTAATTTCATGTGTATAATACTTGTTGATTACCAGAAAGCTGCAGAACTGTCTGGATGAGTAGTTTTAGATTGTTGTTCATTAACTACTTAATGCTACTAAAATGCTGCTATTTCCTTTGTGCTTTTGCAAAAATCGAATTTTCAGTATCATGAAATCAGATGCAATTTTTCCTTGTCTCGAACACAGATGGTTACCAGAAGTACTTGATTAATCAGTGCTCCTTACAGTTCCTAACAGTGCATTTCTGTACTGACAGTATTTTCTCTCTCTCTCTCTTCCTTCCCCCTATCTCAATCTCTCTCCCTCTCTCTCTTCCTTCCCCCTATCTCAATCTCTCTCCCTCTCTCTCTTCCTTCCCCCTATCTCAATCTCTCTCCCTCTCTCTCTTCCTTCCCCCTATCTCAATCTCTCTCCCTCTCTCTCTTCCTTCCCCCTATCTCAATCTCTCTCCCTCTCTCTCTTCCTTCCCCCTATCTCAATCTCTCTCCCTCTCTCTTCCTTCCCCCTATCTCAATCTCTCCCCCTCTCTCTCTTCCTTCCCCCTATCTCAATCTCTCTCCCTCTCTCTCTTCCTTCCCCCTATCTCAATCTCTCCCCCTCTCTCTCTTCCTTCCCCTATCTCAATCTCTCCCCCTCTCTCTCTTCCTTCCCCCTATCTCAATCTCTCTCCCTCTCTCTCTTCCTTCCCCCTGCTCAATCTCTCTCCCTCTCTCTCTTCCTTCCCCCTATCTCAATCTCTCTCCCTCTCTCTCTTCCTTCCCCCTATCTCAATCTCTCTCCCTCTTTCTCTTCCTTCCCCCTATCTCAATCTCTCTCTCTCTCTCCCTCTCTCTCTTCCTTCCCCCTATCTCAATCTCTCTCCCTCTCTCTCTTCCTTCCCCCTATCTCTCTCTCTCTCCCTCTCTCTCTTCCTTCCCCCTGCTCAATCTCTCTCCCTCTCTCTCTTCCTTCCCCCTATCTCTCTCTCTCTCCCTCTCTCTCTTCCTTCCCCCTGCTCAATCTCTCTCCCTCTCTCTTCCTTCCCCCTATCTCTCTCTCTCTCCCTCTCTCTCTTCATTCCCCCTATCTCAATCTCTCTCCCTCTCTCTCTTCCTTCCCCCTGCTCAATCTCTCTCCCTCTCTCTCTTCCTTCCCCCTATCTCTCTCTCTCTCTCTCTCTCCCTCTCTCTCTTCCTTCCCCCTGCTCAATCTCTCCCCCTCTCTCTCTTCCTTCCCCCTATCTCAATCTCTCTCTCTCTCTCTTCCTTCCCCCTATCTCAATCTCTCTCCCTCTCTCTCTTCCTTCCCCCTATCTCAATCTCTCCCCCTCTCTCTCTTCCTTCCCCCTATCTCAATCTCTCTCCCTCTCTTCCCTTCCCCCTATCTCAATCTCTCTCCCTCTCTCTTTCCTTCCCCCTATCTCAATCTCTCTCCCTCTCTCTCTTCCTTCCCCCTATCTCAATCTCTCCCCCTCTCTCTCTTCCTTCCCCCTATCTCAATCTCTCTCCCTCTCTCTCTTCCTTCCCCCTATCTCAATCTCTCTCCTCTCTCTCTTCCTTCCCCCTATCTCAATCTCTCTCCCTCTCTCTCTTCCTTCCCCCTATCTCAATCTCTCTCCCTCTCTCTCTTCCTTCCCCCTGCTCAATCTCTCTCCCTCTCTCTCTTCCTTCCTCCTATCTCAATCTCTCTCTCTCTCCCCCTCTCTCTCTTCCTTCCTCCTATCTCAATCTCTCTCTCTCTCTCCCTCTCTCTCTTCCTTCCCCCTATCTCAATCTCTCCCCCTCTCTCTCTTCCTTCCTCCTATCTCAATCTCTCTCTCTCTCTCCCTCTCTCTCTTCCTTCCCCCTATCTCAATCTCTCTCCCTCTCTCTCTTCCTTCCCCCTATCTCAATCTCTCTCTCTCTCCCTCTCTCTCTTCCTTCCCCCTATCTCAATCTCTCTCCCTCTCTATCTTCCTTCCCCCTATCTCAATCTCTCTCTCTCTCTCCCTCTCTCTCTTCCTTCCTCCTATCTCAATCTCTCTCCCTCTCTCTCTTCCTTCCCCCTATCTCAATCTCTCTCTCTCTCTCCCTCTCTCTTCCTTCCCCCTATCTCAATCTCTCTCCCTCTCTCTCTTCCTTCCCCCTATCTCAATCCCTCTCCCTCTCTCTCGTCCTTCCCCCTATCTCAATCTCTCTCCCTCTCTCTCTTCCTTCCCCCTATCTCAATCTCTCTCCCTCTCTCTCTTCCTTCCCCCTATCTCAATCTCTCCCCCTCTCTCTCTTCATTCCCCCTATCTCAATCTCTCTCCCTCTCTCTCTTCCTTCCCCCTATCTCAATCTCTCTCCCTCTCTCTCTTCCTTCCCCCTATCTCAATCTCTCTCCCTCTCTCTCTTCCTTCCCCCTATCTCAATCTCTCTCCCTCTCTCTCTTCCTTCCCCCTATCTCAATCTCTCTCCCTCTCTCTTTCCTTCCCCTATCTCAATCTCTCTCCCTCTCTCTCTTCCTTCCCCCTATCTCAATCTCTCTCCCTCTCTCTCTTCCTTCCCCCTGCTCAATCTCTCTCCCTCTCTCTCTTCCTTCCCCCTATCTCAATCTCTCTCCCTCTCTCTCTTCCTTCCCCCTATCTCAATCTCTCTCCCTCTCTCTCTTCCTTCCCCCTATCTCAATCTCTCTCCCTCTCTCTCTCCTTCCCCTATCTCAATCTCTCTCCCTCTCTCTCTTCCTTCCCCCTGCTCAATCTCTCTCCCTCTCTCTCTTCCTTCCCCTATCTCAATCTCTCTCCCTCTCTCTCTTCCTTCCCCTATCTCAATCTCTCTCCCTCTCTCTCTTCCTTCCCCCTGCTCAATCTCTCTCCCTCTCTCTCTTCCCCCCTATCTCAATCTCTCTCTCTCCCCATCTCTCTCTTCCTTCCCCCTATCTCAATCTCTCTCCCTCTCTCTCTTCCTTCCTCCTATCTCAATCTCTCTCCCTCTCTCTCTTCCTTCCCCCTATCTCAATCTCTCTCTCTCTCCCCTCTCTCTTTCCTTCCCCTATCTCAATCTCTCTCTCTCTCTCCCTCTCTCTCTTCCTTCCCCTGCTCAATCTCTCTCCCTCTCTCTCTTCCTTCCTCCTATCTCAATCTCTCTCTCTCTCCCCCTCTCTCTCTTCCTTCCCCCTATCTCAATCTCTCTCCCTCTCTCTCTTCCTTCCCCCTATCTCAATCTCTCTCCCTCTCTCTCTTCCTTCCCCCTGCTCAATCTCTCTCCCTCTCTCTCTTCCTTCCCCCTATCTCAATCTCTCTCTCTCTCCCTCTCTCTCTTCCTTCCCCCTATCTCAATCTCTCTCCCTCTCTCTCTTCCTTCCTCCTATCTCAATCTCTCTCCCTCTCTCTCTTCCTTCCCCCTATCTCAATCTCTCTCTCTCTCCCTCTCTCTCTTCCTTCCCCCTATCTCAATCTCTCTCTCTCTCTCCCTCTCTCTCTTCCTTCCCCCTGCTCAATCTCTCTCCCTCTCTCTCTTCCTTCCTACTATCTCAATCTCTCTCTCTCTCCCCCTCTCTCTCTTCCTTCCCCCTATCTCAATCTCTCTCCCTCTCTCTCTTCCTTCCCCCTATCTCAATCTCTCCCCCTCTCTCTCTTCCTTCCTCCTATCTCAATCTCTCTCTCTCTCTCCCTCTCTCTCTTCCTTCCCCCTATCTCAATCTCTCTCTCTCTCCCTCTCTCTCTTCCTTCCCCCTATCTCAATCTCTCTCCCTCTCTCTCTTCCTTCCTCCTATCTCAATCTCTCTCCCTCTCTCTCTTCCTTCCCCCTATCTCAATCTCTCTCCCTCTCTCTTTCCTTCCCCCTATCTCAATCTCTCTCTCTCCCCTCTCTCTTCCTTCCTCCTATCTCTATCTCTCTCCCTCTCTCTCTTCCTTCCCCCTATCTCAATCTCTCTCTCTCTCTCTCTCCCTCTTTCTCTTCCTTCCCCCTATCTCAATCTCTCCCTCTCTCTCTTCCTTCCCCCTGCTCAATCTCTCTCCCTCTCTCTCTTCCTTCCCCCTATCTCAATCTCTCTCCCTCTCTCTCTTCCTTCCCCCTATCTCAATCTCTCCCCCTCTCTCTCTTCCTTCCCCCTATCTCAATCTCTCCCCCCTCTCTCTTCCTTCCCCCTATCTCAATCTCTCTCCCTCTCTCTCTTCCTTCCCCCTATCTCAATCTCTCCCCCTCTCTCTCTTCCTTCCCCCTATCTCAATCTCTCTCCCTCTCTCTCTTCCTTCCCCCTATCTCAATCTCTCCCCCCCTCTCTCTTCCTTCCCCTATCTCAATCTCTCTCTCTCTCTCCCTCTCTCTCTTCCTTCCCCCTATCTCAATCTCTCCCCCTCTCTCTCTTCCTTCCCCCTATCTCAATCTCTCTCCCTCTCTCTCTTCCTTCCCCCTATCTCAATCTCTCCCCCTCTCTCTCTTCCTTCCCCCTATCTCAATCTCTCCCCCTCTCTCTCTTCCTTCCCCCTATCTCAATCTCTCTCTCTCTCTCTCTTCCTTCCCCCTATCTCAATCTCTCCCCCTCTCTCTCTTCCTTCCTCCTATCTCAATCTCTCTCCCTCTCTCTCTTCCTTCCCCCTATCTCAATCTCTCCCCCTCTCTCTTCCTTCCCCCTATCTCAATCTCTCTCTCTCTCTCTCTTCCTTCCCCTATCTCAATCTCTCCCCCTCTCTCTCTTCCTTCCTCCTATCTCAATCTCTCTCCCTCTCTCTCTTCCTTCCCCCTATCTCAATCTCTCTCCCTCTCTCTCTTCCTTCCCCCTATCTCAATCTCTCTCCCTCTCTCTCTCTCTTCCTTCCCCCTATCTCAATCTCTCTCTCTCTCTCTCTTCCTTCCCCCTATCTCAATCTCTCTCTCTCTCTCTCTTCCTTCCTCCTATCTCAATCTCTCTCCCTCTCTCTCTTCCTTCCCCCTATCTCAATCTCTCTCCCTCTCTCTCTTCCTTCCCCCTATCTCAATCTCTCTCCCTCTCTCTCTCCTTCCCCCTATCTCAATCTCTCTCCCTCTCTCTCTTCCTTCCCCCATCTCAATCTCTCTCCCTCTCTCTTCCTTCCCCCTATCTCAATCTCTCTCCCTCTCTCTCTTCCTTCCTCCTATCTCAATCTCTCCCCCTCTCTCTCTTCCTTCCCCCTATCTCAATCTCTCTCCCTCTCTCTCTTCCTTCCTCCTATCTCAATCTCTCTCCCTCTCTCTCTTCCTTCCCCCTATCTCAATCTCTCCCCCTCTCTCTCTTCCTTCCTCCTATCTCAATCTCTCCCCCTCTCTCTCTTCCTTCCCCCTATCTCAATCTCTCCCTCTCTCTCTTCCTTCCCCCTATCTCAATCTCTCTCCCTCTCTCTCTTCCTTCCCCCTATCTCAATCTCTCTCCCTCTCTCTCTTCCTTCCCCCTATCTCAATCTCTCTCCCTCTCTCTCTTCCTTCCCCCTATCTCAATCTCTCTCCCTCTCTCTCTTCCTTCCTCCTATCTCAATCTCTCTCCCTCTCTCTTCCTTCCCCCTATCTCAATCTCTCTCCCTCTCTCTCTTCCTTCCTCCTATCTCAATCTCTCTCCCTCTCTCTCTTCCTTCCCCCTTTCTCAATCTCTCTCCCTCTCTCTCTTCCTTCCCCCTGCTCAATCTCTCTCCCTCTCTCTTCCTTCCCCCATCTTAATTTCTCTCCCTCTCTCTATCTCAATCTCAAACTCACTCTCACTCTCAATCTCTCTCTCAATCTATCTCTCTCTCTCTATATATATATATATATATATATATCTTTATCTCTCTCTCTTTATCTCTCTTTCTCGTTATCTCGCTGTCTCTCTCTCTTTGTCCCTCTGTCTTTCTCTCAATCTCTCCCCCCTCTCTCACTCACTCACTCTCTCTCTCTCTCTCTCTCCTTTCAACCTACCTCAATCTCTCTCCCTCTCTCAATGTCCATTCATTTCAATTTAAAGGGCTTCATTGGCATGGGGAACATATGTTTATATTGCCAAAGCAAGTGAATTAGACAATATACAAAAGGGAAATAAACAATTGTAAATGAACAGTAAACATTACACTAAGAAACGTTTTAAAATAATACAATCATTTCAAATGGTATATTTTTGGCTATGTACAGTGTTGTAACAATGTGCAAACAGTTTAAATATGAAAGTAAAAATAAATAAACATAAAAATATAGGTTATATTTACAATGGTGTTTTCTCTCTCTCTCTCTCTCTCTCTCTCTCTCTCTCTCTCTCTCTCGCTCTCTCTTTGTAGCTCTCTCTTTGTAGCTCTCCTCCATTCAAGTGGACTGGGCGGGGGGGGGGGTCATCCCAGTTGCTGTTTACCCAGCAGAGTCACTCTCTCCTGGGGCAGGTATGACAGGAAGTGGGCCAGATGGCACGGGCCAGGTCTGGAGCATGTGACCTCCTCTCTGGAGAATGTGAAGAAACTAAAGGTTAGGGAAGATGGGAAAAGGAGGCAGGGTGAAGGAAAAGAGAAGATTAATGCAGATAGTAGAGAAAGAAGAGGGAGAGGTGAGGATGAGATGGGAGGTGGGAAGGGCATAGGGGGCGAATAGAGGTGCCTTTAATATTTCTTCTTCTCTTAGGCCCTGTTTGAATACTTTAATGTCTCAACAAAGGGAGGAAGGAAGGTTGCATTTAAAAGGTATTTCAACAGGGCCCTGGTTTTGGACGATTTCTGTTTTGAATGAGTGAGTATTATAGAGCTCAACACTTTCCTCCTCTATGATCCATCTGTATGATCCATCTGTATGATCCATCTGTATGATCCATCTGTATGAGCCACCTGTATGATCCATCTGTATGATCCATCTGTATGATCCATCTGTATGAGTTATCTGTATGATCTATCTGTATGAGCCATCTGTATGATCCATCTGTATGAGCCACCTGTATGATCCATCTGTATGATCCACCTATATGATCCATCTGTATGATCCATCTGTATGATCCATCTGTATGAGCCATCTGTATGAGTCACCTGTATGATCCATCTGTATGATCCATCTGTATGAGTCATCTGTATGAGTCATCTGTATGATCCATCTGTATGAGCCACCTGTATGATCCATCTGTATGAGCCACCTGTATGATCCATCTGTATGATCCACCTATATGATCCATCTGTATGATCCATCTGTATGATCCATCTGTATGATCCATCTGTATGAGCCATCTGTATGAGCCACCTGTATGATCCATCTGTATGATCCATCTGTATGAGTCATCTGTATGAGTCATCTGTATGATCCATCTGTATGAGCCATCTGTATGATCCATCTGTACATCTGTATGATCCATCTGTATGAGCCACCTGTATGAGCCATCTGTATGATCCATCTGTATGAGCCACCTGTATGATCCATCTGTATGATCCACCTATATGATCCGTCTGTATGATCCATCTGTATGATCCATCTGTATGAGCCATCTGTATGAGCCATCTGTATGATCCATCTGTATGATCCATCTGTAACTCTGTAACACTTCTTATGTAGTCCTGTCCATGAACCAACTCCTATTGAATAAAGTCAGAGACAGAGAGGCCCTGTGGCTGCTATATCTCAGACCCCAGGGAAACCAGGCGGTCTCAGGTGGCTCGGAAAACACACGTCCTCGTTTAACCAAGCAGGAAGCGAGCAGGAAGTGACAGTATCTGTAGTGTACAGTCAGCTCTCTTTTTCCACGCCAGAGATCTAGTAACTGTGGTGACGTTAAATGGATGTTTGTCATCATTAGAGGAATGTCTCTCGATCATAACATCTCTCTAGTCGCTCATCGTGTTGTAGAACTACAACTTCCTTTTGTATTTCATACATAACTCTCGTTCCCTCTCTCTTTCTCTTCCAGCCTGCCTCTTGCTCCCTGCTCTAATTGGCTTTGATCTAAAATTGGCCGGGGTAAGAAGTCTGTCTTTTACAGTCACATTTTCATATGGGGGGGCTTTGAACATATTGGAAGGGGGTTCATTTTCCACTTTGACTTCCCTGGGACACCGGGAGGGTTGAGCATATGGCGAACACCCTCACAGCAGCAACCGCCACACGGCCCGCCGGAGTCTCCAGCGACAACAGGAGGGACCGTATTCCAATTTCTGCTTCCTGTCAGCGGCGAATCCCAGGGCGCTACCCTCACTCTCCGATCCTCCTCCCTGATCGGTCTCCCCCATCCCTGCTCCTCCAACATCTCTCTCCGCGCACACACACACACACACACACACACACACACACACACACACACACACACACACACACACACACACACACACACACACACACACACACACACACACACCCGAGAAGCATATCAGCATCTCTGTATCACAGTCTGTTACTGTGGAAGGAAGGGTAGAATAACATTGCATTGTATTTCCCTCACACTTTACTGTATAAATGAAGGTAGATCTGACAGTCAGAAAGTCAGTGTTTATGGGTAACACTCAGTCAGTGAAATGTAGAGAATAACTGGTGGAAAATGTCAAGACAAGACTGATTCATTAAGCCAGTCTTAGTTAGACCATATAAGAAATAGATAAAACAATTTATTTCACCTTTATTTAACCAGGTAGTCCAGTTGAGAACAAGTTCTCGTTTACAACTGCGACCTGGCCAAGATAAAGCAAAGCAGTGCGACACAAACAACACCACAGAGTTACACATGGAATAAACAAACGTTCAGTAAATAACACAATAGAAAAGTCTATATACAGTGTGTGAAAATGAAGTAAGTTTCACGACTCCCACCAAAGTTGGCTCCCCTGCCTGTTCAGGTGGTTCTCGGCGGTCGCCGTCGCCGGTCTACCAGCCCCCACCGATCCCTTTTTCCTTTTCTGTTAGTTTAGTCTTATTAGTTGCAAGTGTTCCTTTTTGTGTTTCTTGATTTTTGTCTACTTCAACCTGTTAGGCTCGCTTAGGTTTGTGCGGGATTATTTTATTACTCTGTTGGTTGTGGATGTGTTTTCGTTTTGTTTTCTGCTGACTGTTTGTCCTGTGTTTGGGCTGGTCAGTGTTATGGTTATGTGTGTGTGTGTGTGTGTGTGTGTGTGTGTGTGTGTGTGTGTGTGTGTGTGTGTGTGTGTGTGTGTGTGTGTGTGTGTGTGTGAGAGAGTGGGGAGCCATGTTTTATATGTTGTATGGTAATAGCCCTGGTGATGGTGGGGATAATGTATGGTAATATCCCTGGTGATGGTGGGGATAATGTATAGTAATAGCCCTGGTGATGGTGGGGATAATGTATAGTAATCTGAAGCTGAACATTCAGAGAAATGGAGGGTCTCCTGTGTTTACATTACCACATTACTCCACATTACCACCACCGTACTGGTATACTCCACATTACCACTGACATACTCCACATTACCACCACCATACTGGTATACTCCACTTTACCACACCGTACTGACATACTCCACATTACCACTGACATACTCCACATTACCACCACCATACTGGTATACTCCACTTTACCACACCGTACTGACATACTCCACATTACCACTGACATACTCCACATTACCACACCGTACTGACATACTCCACATTACCACTGACATACTCCACATTACCACACCGTACCTGCATACTCCACATTACCACTGACATACTCCACATTACCACACCGTACTGACATACTCCACATTACCACACCGTACTGGTATACTCCACATTACCACACCGTACTGACATACTCCACATTACCACACCGTACTGACATACTCCACATTACCACACCGTACTGACATACTCCACATTACCACTGACATACTCCACATTACCACACCGTACTGACATACTCCACATTACCACACCGTACTGGTATACTCCACATTACCACAATGTACTGGTATACTCCACATTACCACTGACATACTCCACATTACCACACCGTACTGACATACTCCACATTACCACACCGTACTGAGGTGCTTTACACACAGGACATTGTATGTATTTACGTGTGTGTGTGTGTGTATGTGTGTGTGTGTGTGTGTGTATGTTGGCTCCTGGGCGCCACTGATAGAGCCCTGTGTAAAAGCCTTTTTGAGGTCAGATTGCAGGCTGTTGCTCTTGTAAAAACCCCTTCAATTATTCAGTAAAGTCAAGTTCTGTTTTATCTCCCTCTTGTCTAAGTGGACCTGCTTGGGGACAGCAGGGAGGGACAGAGGGATGGAGGGAGGAAAAGAGGAGGGAGAAGAGGAGCATATGAGTATTTTTCTCTTTTTTTCTATGTGGGCCTGCTCGAGGACAGCAGGGAGGAGAGGGAGGGAGGGAGGAGCGTAGGAGTATCGTCTCCACAGCTCTGATGCCACTAATTACTGTCTCATTTAGATGTGATTGAAATAACCCAGCAGCTGGAGACATGGAGAAATAGACAACACCAAACAAGGAAGGACCAACGATATCTTCTCAGATATGGAATGATAGGATAGTATTTTACATGATTTATTCTTTCATTAGGCAGGGCGGTGTCCAATTGAGACCGAGGTGTTGTTTACACGGGAGCCCTGCATGACAAACAATTACACAATCAAGGCAGCATGGGAGAGTAGGAAATACACAAGACATACAAAACATACAAAACACATACACAAAAAAACAACCATTTCCCTCAGCAAAGAAATCCTCAACCAACCATCTGAATGGCCTGAAGGACATCAGTCCATCCAACTGTAGGTTATTCTGAATGACCTGAAAGACACCAGTCCATCCAACTGTAGGTTATTCTGAATGACCTGAAAGACACCAGTCCATCCAACTGTAGGTTATTCTGAATGACCTGAAAGACACCAGTCCATCCAACTGTAGGTTATTCTGAATGATCTGAAAGACACCAGTCCATCCAACTGTAGGTTATACTGAATGACCTGAAAGACACCAGTCCATCCAACTGTAGGTTATACTGAATGACCTGAAAGACACCAGTCCATCCAACTGTAGGTTATTCTGAATGACCTGAAAGACACCAGTCCATCCAACTGTAGGTTATACTGAATGACCTGAAAGACACCAGTCCATCCAACTGTAGGTTATACTGAATGACCTGAAAGACACCAGTCCATCCAACTGTAGGTTATACTGAATGACCTGAAAGACACCAGTCCATCCAACTGTAGGTTATTCTGAAGTGTTCCACAAGGAACATGTGTTAAAAACAAAACACTGTTTAACCTAAAATCTGTACTTGGTGCAGCAACAGCAAAGACTTCCTGTCTTTAGGGTTTGTGGTCTGTGGTTCTGTTGTGTTTAAACTGACCAAAAGTAGCCGTGGGAGACAACATGTAATGTACATGGCCAGCTTACTTCTGAGGTATCTGGAGATATGAGTCATGTGCGTGTGTGAGTCATTGCGCTGGCAGATCAAATGAATTTCTTCCATCTGACATGATGTGACGGGCCCATAAGATCTCGGCACATTTCAAAGCTCTCAATTCCAAGGTTCACGTGATCCATTTGAAAATCGACCTACACAAACAGAGAGAACAAATTAAGCCTTGATATTCTCTCTCTCTCTCTCTCTCTCTCTCTCTCTCTCTCTCTCTCTCTCTCTCTCTCTCTCTCTCTCTCTCTCTCTCTCTCTCTCTCTCTCTCTCTCTCTCCATACTTCGCTCCCTCTCCTTCCCCATCTATGACAAAGGGCCCAGGCAGGAAGGCTGAAACAGTTAGAGAAACATTCCTATCTGTTGTTCTGTGACTTGTCTCCTTGTCTCCTCCTCTCCCAGCCCCATCCTGTCTGTTTCTGTTCTGTGACTTGTCTCCTAGTCTCCTCCCCTCCCAGCCCCATCCTGTCTGTTTCTGTTCTGTGACTTGTCTCCTAGTCTCCTCCCCTCCCAGCCCCATCCTGTCTGTTTCTGTTCTGTGACTTGTCTCCTAGTCTCCTCCCCTCCCAGCCCCATCCTGTCTGTTTCTGTTCTGTGACTTGTCTCCTAGTCTCCTCCCCTCCCAGCCCCATCCTGTCTGTTTCTGTTCTGTGACTTGTCTCCTAGTCTCCTCCCTCCCAGCCCCATCCTGTCTGTTTCTGTTCTGTGACTTGTCTCCTAGTCTCCTCCCCTCCCAGCCCCATACTGTCTGTTTCTGTTCTGTGACTTGTCTCCTAGTCTCCTCCCCTCCCAGCCCCATCCTGTCTGTTTCTGTTCTGTGACTTGTCTCCTAGTCTCCTCCCCTCCCAGCCCCATCCTGTCTGTTTCTGTTCTGTGACTTGTCTCCTAGTCTCCTCCCCTCCCAGCCCCATCCTGTCTGTTTCTGTTCTGTGACTTGTCTCCTAGTCTCCTCCCCTCCCAGCCCCATCCTGTCTGTTTCTGTTCTGTGACTTGTCTCCTAGTCTCCTCCCCTCCCAGAGAGCCCCGTCCTGTCTGTTTCTGTTCTGTGACTTGTCTCCTAGTCTCCTCCCCTCCCAGCCCCATCCTGTCTGTTTCTGTTCTGTGACTTGTCTCCTAGTCTCCTCCCCTCCCAGCCCCATCCTGTCTGTTTCTGTTCTGTGACTTGTCTCCTAGTCTCCTCCCCTCCCAGCCCCATCCTGTCTGTTTCTGTTCTGTGACTTGTCTCCTAGTCTCCTCCCCTCCCAGCCCCATCCTGTCTGTTTCTGTTCTGTGACTTGTCTCCTAGTCTCCTCCCCTCCCAGCCCCATCCTGTCTGTTTCTGTTCTGTGACTTGTCTCCTTGTCCTCTCCTCTCCCAGCCCCATCCTGTCTGTTTCTGTTCTGTGACTTGTCTCCTAGTCTCCTCCCCTCCCAGCCCCATCCTGTCTGTTTCTGTTCTGTGACTTGTCTCCTAGTCTCCTCCCCTCCCAGCCCCATCCTGTCTGTTTCTGTTCTGTGACTTGTCTCCTAGTCTCCTCCCCTCCCAGCCCCATCCTGTCTGTTTCTGTTCTGTGACTTGTCTCCTAGTCTCCTTCCCTCCCAGCCCCATCCTGTCTGTTTCTGTTCTGTGACTTGTCTCCTAGTCTCCTCCCCTCCCAGCCCCATCCTGTCTGTTTCTGTTCTGTGACTTGTCTCCTAGTCTCCTTCCCTCCCAGCCCCATCCTGTCTGTTTCTGTTCTGTGACTTGTCTCCTAGTCTCCTCCTCTCCCAGCCCCATCCTGTCTGTTTCTGTTCTGTGACTTGTCTCCTAGTCTCCTCCCTCCCAGCCCCATCCTGTCTGTTTCTGTTCTGTGACTTGTCTCCTAGTCTCCTCCCCTCCCAGCCCCATCCTGTCTGTTTCTGTTCTGTGACTTGTCTCCTAGTCTCCTCCCCTCCCAGCCCCATCCTGTCTGTTTCTGTTCTGTGACTTGTCTCCTAGTCTCCTCCCCTCCCAGCCCCATCCTGTCTGTTTCTGTTCTGTGACTTGTCTCCTAGTCTCCTTCCCTCCCAGCCCCATCCTGTCTGTTTCTGTTCTGTGACTTGTCTCCTAGTCTCCTCCCCTCCCAGCCCCATCCTGTCTGTTTCTGTTCTGTGACTTGTCTCCTAGTCTCCTCCCCTCCCAGCCCCATCCTGTCTGTTTCTGTTCTGTGACTTGTCTCCTAGTCTCCTCCCCTCCCAGCCCCATCCTGTCTGTTTCTGTTCTGTGACTTGTCTCCTAGTCTCCTCCTCTCCCAGCCCCATCCTTTCTGTTTCTGTTCTGTGACTTGTCTCCTAGTCTCCTCCCCTCCCAGCCCCATCCTGTCTGTTTCTGTTCTGTGACTTGTCTCCTAGTCTCCTCCCCTCCCAGCCCCATCCTGTCTGTTTCTGTTCTGTGACTTGTCTCCTAGTCTCCTCCCCTCCCAGCCCCATCCTGTCTGTTTCTGTTCTGTGACTTGTCTCCTAGTCTCCTCCCCTCCCAGCCCCATCCTGTCTGTTTCTGTTCTGTGACTTGTCTCCTAGTCTCCTCCCCTCCCAGCCCCATCCTGTCTGTTTCTGTTCTGTGACTTGTCTCCTAGTCTCCTCCCCTCCCAGCCCCATCCTGTCTGTTTCTGTTCTGTGACTTGTCTCCTAGTCTCCTCCCCTCCCAGCCCCATCCTGTCTGTTTCTGTTCTGTGACTTGTCTCCTAGTCTCCTCCCCTCCCAGCCCCATCCTGTCTGTTTCTGTTCTGTGACTTGTCTCCTAGTCTCCTCCCCTCCCAGCCCCATCCTGTCTGTTTCTGTTCTGTGACTTGTCTCCTAGTCTCCTCCCCTCCCAGCCCCATCCTGTCTGTTTCTGTTCTGTGACTTGTCTCCTAGTCTCCTCCCCTCCCAGCCCCATCCTGTCTGTTTCTGTTCTGTGACTTGTCTCCTAGTCTCCTCCCCTCCCAGCCCCATCCTGTCTGTTTCTGTTCTATGACTTGTCTCCTAGTCTCCTCCCCTCCCAGCCCCATCCTGTCTGTTTCTGTTCTGTGACTTGTCTCCTAGTCTCCTCCCCTCCCAGCCCCATCCTGTCTGTTTCTGTTCTGTGACTTGTCTCCTAGTCTCCTCCCCTCCCAGCCCCATCCTGTCTGTTTCTGTTCTGTGACTTGTCTCCTAGTCTCCACCCCTCCCAGCCCCATCCTGTCTGTTTCTGTTCTGTGACTTGTCTCCTAGTCTCCTCCCCTCCCAGCCCCATCCTGTCTGTTTCTGTTCTGTGACTTGTCTCCTAGTCTCCTCCCCTCCCAGCCCCATCCTTTCTGTTTCTGTTCTGTGACTTGTCTCCTAGTCTCCTCCCCTCCCAGCCCCATCCTGTCTGTTTCTGTTCTGTGACTTGTCTCCTAGTCTCCTCCCCTCCCAGCCCCATCCTGTCTGTTTCTGTTCTGTGACTTGTCTCCTAGTCTCCTCCCCTCCCAGCCCCATCCTGTCTGTTTCTGTTCTGTGACTTGTCTCCTAGTCTCCTCCCCTCCCAGCCCCATCCTGTCTGTTTCTGTTCTGTGACTTGTCTCCTAGTCTCCTCCCCTCCCAGCCCCATCCTTTCTGTTTCTGTTCTGTGACTTGTCTCCTAGTCTCCTCCCCTCCCAGCCCCATCCTGTCTGTTTCTGTTCTGTGACTTGTCTCCTAGTCTCCTCCCCTCCCAGCCCCATCCTGTCTGTTTCTGTTCTGTGACTTGTCTCCTAGTCTCCTCCCCCCAGCCCCATCCTGTCTGTTTCTGTTCTGTGACTTGTCTCCTAGTCTCCTCCCCTCCCAGCCCCATCCTGTCTGTTTCTGTTCTGTGACTTGTCTCCTAGTCTCCTCCCCTCCCAGCCCCATCCTGTCTGTTTCTGTTCTGTGACTTGTCTCCTAGTCTCCTCCCCTCCCAGCCCCATCCTGTCTGTTTCTGTTCTGTGACTTGTCTCCTAGTCTCCTCCCCTCCCAGCCCCATCCTGTCTGTTTCTGTTCTGTGACTCGTCTCCTAGTCTCCTCCCCTCCCAGCCCCATCCTGTCTGTTTCTGTTCTGTGACTTGTCTCCTAGTCTCCTCCCCTCCCAGCCCCATCCTGTCTGTTTCTGTTCTGTGACTTGTCTCCTAGTCTCCTCCCCTCCCAGCCCCATCCTGTCTGTTTCTGTTCTGTGACTTGTCTCCTAGTCTCCTCCCCTCCCAGCCCCATCCTGTCTGTTTCTGTTCTGTGACTTGTCTCCTAGTCTCCTCCCCTCCCAGCCCCATCCTGTCTGTTTCTGTTCTGTGACTTGTCTCCTAGTCTCCTCCCCTCCCAGCCCCATCCTGTCTGTTTCTGTTCTGTGACTTGTCTCCTAGTCTCCTCCCCTCCCAGCCCCATCCTGTCTGTTTCTGTTCTGTGACTTGTCTCCTAGTCTCCTCCCCTCCCAGCCCCATCCTGTCTGTTTCTGTTCTGTGACTTGTCTCCTAGTCTCCTCCCCTCCCAGCCCCATCCTGTCTGTTTCTGTTCTGTGACTTGTCTCCTAGTCTCCTCCCCTCCCAGCCCCATCCTGTCTGTTTCTGTTCTGTGACTTGTCTCCTAGTCTCCTCCCCTCCCAGCCCCATCCTGTCTGTTTCTGTTCTGTGACTTGTCTCCTAGTCTCCTCCCCTCCCAGCCCCATCCTGTCTGTTTCTGTTCTATGACTTGTCTCCTAGTCTCCTCCCCTCCCAGCCCCATCCTGTCTGTTTCTGTTCTGTGACTTGTCTCCTAGTCTCCTCCCCTCCCAGCCCCATCCTGTCTGTTTCTGTTCTATGACTTGTCTCCTAGTCTCCTCCCCTCCCAGCCCCATCCTTTCTGTTTCTGTTCTGTGACTTGTCTCCTAGTCTCCTCCCCTCCCCTCCCAGCCCCATCCTGTCTGTTTCTGTTCTGTGACTTGTCTCCTAGTCTCCTCCCCTCCCAGCCCCATCTTCTCTGTTTCTGTTCTGTGACTTGTCTCCTAGTCTCCTCCCCTCCCAGCCCCATCCTGTCTGTTTCTGTTCTGTGACTTGTCTCCTAGTCTCCTACCCTCCCAGCCCCATCCTGTCTGTTTCTGTTCTGTGACTTGTCTCCTAGTCTCCTCCCCTCCCAGCCCCATCCTGTCTGTTTCTGTTCTGTGACTTGTCTCCTAGTCTCCTCCCCTCCCAGCCCCATCCTGTCTGTTTCTGTTCTGTGACTTGTCTCCTAGTCTCCTCCCCTCCCAGCCCCATCCTGTCTGTTTCTGTTCTGTGACTTGTCTCCTAGTCTCCTCCCCTCCCAGCCCCATCCTGTCTGTTTCTGTTCTGTGACTTGTCTCCTAGTCTCCTCCCCTCCCAGCCCCATCCTGTCTGTTTCTGTTCTGTGACTTGTCTCCTAGTCTCCTCCCCTCCCAGCCCCATCCTGTCTGTTTCTGCTCTGTGACTTGTCTCCTAGTCTCCTCCCCTCCCAGCCCCATCCTGTCTGTTTCTATTCTGTGACTTGTCTCCTAGTCTCCTCCCCTCCCAGCCCCATCCTGTCTGTTTCTGTTCTGTGACTTGTCTCCTAGTCTCCTCCCCTCCCCTCCCAGCCCCATCCTGTCTGTTTCTGTTCTGTGACTTGTCTCCTAGTCTCCTCCCCTCCCCTCCCAGCCCCATCCTTTCTGTTTCTGTTCTGTGACTTGTCTCCTAGTCTCCTCCCCTCCCAGCCCCATCCTTTCTGTTTCTGTTCTGTGACTTGTCTCCTAGTCTCCTCCCCTCCCAGCCCCATCCTTTCTGTTTCTGTTCTGTGACTTGTCTCCTAGTCTCCTCCCCTCCCAGCCCCATCCTGTCTGTTTCTGTTCTGTGACTTGTCTCCTAGTCTCCTCCCCTCCCAGCCCCATCCTGTCTGTTTCTGTTCTGTGACTTGTCTCCTAGTCTCCTCCCCTCCCAGCCCCATCCTGTCTGTTTCTGTTCTGTGACTTGTCTCCTAGTCTCCTCCCCTCCCAGCCCCATCCTGTCTGTTTCTGTTCTGTGACTTGTCTCCTAGTCTCCTTCCCTCCCAGCCCCATCCTGTCTGTTTCTGTTCTGTGACTTGTCTCCTTGTCCTCTCCCCTCCCAGCCCCATCCTTTCTGTTTCTGTTCTGTGACTTGTCTCCTAGTCTCCTCCCCTCCCA
>NC_088235.1:12889258-12891758 GCF_036934945.1 Oncorhynchus masou masou
CATTAAACAACGGGAACAAAAAGTGTAGCAATTATCATTTATCATGATATATTATTTAACAGGAGCTCATTCTCCTGGCTAGGGACTGGGGAGGCAGGGAGAGATGGAAGGGAGGAAGGAATGGAAGGGTAAGGACCACAGGGGTTTTAAAAACAGCTGGCACTAGAGAGTCTGAGAGAGAGAGAGAAAAAGAGGGATGTAGGGAGAGGAACAGGGAGAGATTAGGCACACAGAGGGTAATGAAAACACAGGGAGGCAGAGGTCATGAATGTCAAGATTTGGAGAAAAGAACAGAACAGGCAGAAGAAAACAGAGGACACAGAGAGACAGAGATGGGGTCAAAGGGTAGAGAGAGATGGGGTCAAAGGGTAGAGAGAGATGGTCAAAGGGTAGAGAGATAGGGTCAAAGGGTAGAGAGAGATGGGGTCAAAGGGGAGAGAGAGATAGGGTCAAAGGGTAGAGAGAGATAGGGTCAAAGGGTAGAGAGAGATAGGGTCAAAGGGTAGAGAGAGATAGGGTCAAAGGGTCGAGAGAGATAGGGTCAAAGGGTAGAGAGAGATGGGGTCAAAGGGTAGATAGAGATGGGGTCAAAGGGTAGAGAGAGATAGGGTCAAAGGGTAGAGAGAGATAGGGTCAAAGGGTAGAGAGAGATAGGGTCAAAGGGTAGGGCGAGATAGGGTCAAAGGGTCGAGAGAGATAGGGTCAAAGGGTAGATAGATAGGGTCAAAGGGTAGAGAGAGATGGGGTCAAAGGGTAGATAGAGATGGGGTCAAAGGGTAGAGAGAGATGGGGTCAAAGGGTAGAGAGAGATAGGGTCAAATGGTAGAGAGAGATAGGGTCAAAGGGTAGAGAGAGAGGGTCAAAGGTAGAGAGAGATAGGGTCAAAGGGTCGAGAGAGATAGGGTCAAAGGGTAGAGAGAGATAGGGTCAAAGGGTAGAGAGAGATAGGGTCAAAGGGAGAGAGAGAGATAAGGTCAAAGGTTAGAGAGAGATCGGGTCAAATGGTAGCGGTAGAGGGAGATAGGTGAATATGTTAATAGCGGTAGAGGGAGATATGGGAAAATGTTGTTAGTGGTAGAGGGATATGGAGGAATGTGTTGGTAGTGGTAGATTGATATAGGGTGATGTGTTGGTAGAGGGAGATAGGGGAATGTGTTGGTAGTGGTAGATGGATATAGGGGGAAGGTGTTGGTAGTGGTAATGGGAGATAGGGGAATGAGTTGTTAGTGGTAGATGGATATAGGGTGATGTGTTGGTAGTGGGAGATAGGGGAATGAGTTGTTAGTGGTAGAGGGACATAGGGTGATGTGTTGGTAGAGGGAGATAGGGGAATGTGTTGTTAGTGGTAGAGGGAGATAGGGGCATGTGTTGTTAGGGGAATGTGTTGTTAGTGGTAGAGGGAGATAGGGGCATGTGTTGTTAGTGATAGAGGGAGATAGGGGCATGTGTTGGTAGAGGGAGATAGGGGAATGTGTTGTTAGAGGGAGATAGGGGGAATGTGTTGTTAGTGGTAGAGGGAGATAGGGGGAATGTGTTGTTAGTGGTAGAGGGAGACAGGGGAATGTATTGGTAGAGGGATATAGGGTGATGTGTTGGTAGAGGGAGATAGGGGGAATATGTTTGGGGGAATGTGTCTCTAGTTGGAGAGGGAGAGAGGAGGAATGTGTTGTTAGTGGTAGAGGGAGATTGGGGGATGTGTTGTTATTGATAGAGGGAGATAGGGGCATGTGTTGTTAGTGGTAGAGGGAGATAGGGGCATGTGTTGTTAGTGGTAGAGGGAGATAGGGGCATGTGTTGTTAGGGGAATGTGTTGTTAGTGGTAGAGGGAGATAGGGGCATGTGTTGTTAGTGGTAGAGGGAGATAGGGGCATGTGTTGTTAGGGGAATGTGTTGTTAGTGGTAGAGGGAGATAGGGGCATGTGTTGTTAGTGATAGAGGGAGATAGGGGCATGTGTTGGTAGTGGTAGAGGGAGATAGGGGCATGTGTTGTTAGTGCTAGAGGGAGATAGGGGCATGTGTTGTTAGTGGTAGAGGGAGATAGGGGGAATGTGTTGTTAGTGTTAGAGCTAGATAGGGGAATGTGTTGTTAGAGGGAGATAGGGGAATGTGTTGGTAATGGTAGAGGGAGATAGGGGAATATGTTGTTAGTGGTAGAGGGAGATAGGGGGGATGTGTTGTTAGTGGTAGAGGGAGATAGGGGAATATGTTGTTAGGGGGGATGTGTTGTTAGTGGTAGAGGGAGATAGGGGAATGTGTAGTTAGTGGTAGAGGGAGATAAGGGGAATATGGTGGTAGTGGGAGATAGGGGGAATGTGTTGGTAGTGGTAGAGGGAGATATGGGGAATGTGTTGGTGGAGGGAGATAGGGGGAATGTGTTGGTAGTGGTAGAGGGAGAGAGGGGAATGTGTTGGTAGTGGTAGAGGGAGATAGGGGAATGAGTTGGTAGTGGTGGAGGGAGATAGGGGAATGTGTTGGTAGTGGTAGAGGGAGATAGGGGAAT
>NC_088235.1:12901758-12904258 GCF_036934945.1 Oncorhynchus masou masou
ATGACTCCATCTCTACCACTGTCATCCATAATAAACATGACTCCATCTCTACCACTGTCATCCTTAATAAACATGACTCCATCTCTACCACTGTCATCCATAATAAACATGACTCCATCTCTACCACTGTCATCCATAATAAACATGACTCCATCACTACCACTGTCATCCATAATAAACATGACTCCTTCATCTCTACCACTATGTCATACATAATAAACATGACAACAACTCTACCACTGTCATCCATAATAAACATGACTCCATCTCTACCACTGTCATCCATAATAAACATGACTCCATCTCTACCACTGTCATCCATAATAAACATGACTCCATCTCTACCACTGTCATCCATAATAAACATGACTCCTTCATCTCTACCACTATGTCATCCATAATAAACATGACAACAACTCTACCACTGTCATCCATAATAAACATGACTCCATCTCTACCACTGTCATCCATAATAAACATGACTCCTTCATCTCTACCACTGTCATCCATAATAAACATGACTCCTTCATCTCTACCACTGTCATCCATAATAAACATGACTCCTTCATCTCTACCACTATGTCATCCATAATAAACATGACAACATCTCTACCACTGTCATCCATAATAAACATGACTCCATCTCTACCACTGTCATCCATAATAAACATGACTGATTTGTCCCTACCACTATGTCATCCACATAGTGGTAGTCTGGGTAGCCAAATAGTCTGGGTAGAATTTGTTTAGATGTTCGGGAGTCTTATGGCTTGGGGGTAGAAGCTGTTTAGAAGCCTCTTGGACCTAGACTTGGCGCTCCGGTACCACATGCCGTACAGTAGTAGAGAGAACAGTCTATGACTAGGGTGGGCCTTCCTCTGACACCACCTGGTATAGAAGTCCTGGATGGCAGGAAGCTTGACGCCAGTGATGTACTTGGCCGTAAGCATTAAATCAAATCAAATCAAAATGTACTAACCTCTGTAGTGCCTTGCGGTCAGAGGCCAAGCAATTGCCATACCAGGCAGTGATGCAACCAGTCAGGATGCTCTCGATGGTGCAGCTGTAGAACCTTTTGAGGATCTGAGGACCCATGCCAAATCCTTTCAGTCTCCTGAGGGGAGATAGGTTTTGGTGTGCCCTCTTCACGACTGTCTTGGTGTGCTTGGACCATGTTAGTTTGTTGGTGATGTGGACACCAAGGAACTTGAAGCTCTCAACCTGCTCCACTACAGCCCCGTCGATGAGAATGGGGGCGTGCTCGGTCCTCCTTTTCCTGTTGTCCACAATCATCTCATTTGTTTTGATCACGTTGAGGGAGAGGTTGTTGTCCTGGCACCACACGGCCAGGTCTCTGACCTCCTCCCTATAGACTTTCTCGTCATTGTCGGTGATCAGGCCTACCACTGTTGTGTCATCGTCAAACTTAATGATGGTGTTGGAGTCGTGCCTGGCCGTGCAGTCATGAGTGAACAGGGAGTACAGGAGTACAGGAGAGGTCTGAGCACGTGGCGGATGTGTTGTTACCTACCCTCACCACCTGGGGGCGGCCTGTCAGGAAGTCCAGGATCCAGTTGCAGAGGGAGGTGTTTAATCCCATGGTCTTACGCTTATTGATGAACTTTGAGGGCACTATGGGGTTGGACGCTGAGCTGTAGTCAATGAATAGCATTCTCACATAGGTGTTCCTTTTGTCCAAGTGGGAAAGGGCAGTGTGAAGTCCAATAGAGATTGCATCATATGTGAATCTGTTTGGGCGGTATGCAAATTGGAGTGTGTTTAGGGTTTCTAGGATAATGGTGTTGATGTGAGCCATGACTAGCCTTTGAAAGCACTTCATGGATACAGACATGAGTGCTACGGGTCGGAAGTCATTTAGGCAGGTTACCTTAGTGGGACTATGGTGGTCCGCTTAAACATGTTGGTATTACAGACTCAGACAGGGAGTGGTTGAACATGTCAGTGAAGACACTTTCCAGTTGGTCAGTGCATGCTCGCAGTACACGTCCTGGTAATCCGTCTGGCACTGCGGCCGAGTGAATGTTAACCTGTTTAAAGGTCTTACTCACATCGGCTGAGGAGAGCGTGATCACACATTCTTCTGGTACAGCTGGTGCTCTCATGCATGTTTCAGTGTTATTTGCCTCGAACCAAGCATAGAAGTAGTTTGGCTCGTCTGGTAGGCTCTTGTCACTGGGCAGCTCTCGGCTGTGCTTCCCGCTGTGCTTTGTAGTCTGTAATGGTTTGCAAGCCCTGCCACATCTGATGAGCGTCGGAGTCTGTGTAGTACTTTTCGATCTTAGTCCTGTATTGACACTTTGCCTGTTTGATGGTTTATCGGAGGGCATGGCGGGATTTCTTATAAACATCCGGGTTTAGCTCTAGGCTTTTGCTCATTGCGGATGTTTCCTGTAATCCATGGCTTCTGGTTGGGGTATGTACGTACGGTCACTGTGGGGACGATGTCATCAATGCACTTATTGATGAAGCCAATGACAGA
>NC_088235.1:12909258-12961758 GCF_036934945.1 Oncorhynchus masou masou
CATCTCTCTCTCCTTTGGTAATGAAAGACAGCATCCCTCTCTCCTTTGGTAATGAAAGACACATCCCGGCTGCTCACTGAAAGATACTGGTTTGAATGATTGAACAGGATTCACATCAGTACAGTGGTTATACTGTATTCTCTATGTGTCTGTCTGTCTGTCTGTCTGTCTGTCTGTCTGTCTGTCTGTCTGTCTGTCTGTCTGTCTGTCTGTCTGTCTGTCTGTCTGTCTGTCTTCCCCTCCTCTCCTACCTCACTCCTCCCTCTCCCACCTTGCTATCTCCCATCTGAACATCATGCCCTGTGTGTGTGTGTGTGTGTGTGTGTGTGTGTGTGTGTGTGTGTGTCTCCTCACTATCTCCTGTCTGAACATCTCACCCTGCAGTAATTGCCTGACCTTATGGGGCGGCGGGATAGTCTCATTAAGCCTGATGGATAATGACGGTGCCTCTCCCTGCTAGGTGGACCTCTGTGATAGTAATGCAACAACAGCAGTAGACCCCGAGCACCACTCCACTCAGGGTCACACAGGGTCAATAGAGAATGGGAGTCTTCTCTGACTGCCCTTCGTTAATGACGCCACCAAGAGACCTATCCCCCCCCAGCCCCCTTCTCGCCACCCGTCTCTCTGATGTCACACAACCTCCCTGACATGATGCTCATGTTGTGTATTGCAGCAACACCATCTTCTGTGTTCCACCCTATACCTGCCTGTGGTGGGATATTCCCTGTTCTGTTTTGATATTCCTTTATTATGTTCTTGGTCTACAGTGATTGGTTAATTTAGATGTTCTTGGTCTACAGTGATAGGGTAGTTTAGATGTTCTTGGTCTACAGTGATAGGGTAGTTTAGATGTTCTTGGTCTACAGTGATAGGGTAGTTTAGATGTTCTTGGTCTACAGTGATTGGTTAATTTAGATGTTCTTGGTCTACAGTGATAGGGTAGTTTAGATGTTCTTGGTCTACAGTGATAGGGTAGTTTATATGTTCTTGGTCTACAGTGATAGGTTAATTTAGATGTTCTTGGTCTACAGTGATAGGTTAATTTAGATGTTCTTGGTCTACAGTGATAGGGTAGTTTAGATGTTCTTGGTCTACAGTGATAGGGTAGTTTAGATGTTCTTGGTCTACAGTGATAGGGTAGTTTAGATGTTCTTGGTCTACAGTGATAGGGTAGTTTAAATGTTCTTGGTCTACAGTGATAGGTTAATTTAGATGTTCTTGGTCTACAGTTATTGGTTAATTTAGATGTTCTTGGTCTACAGCGATGGGCTAGTTTAGATGTTCTTGGTCACACAAACGCAAGCATGCACACACACACACACACCCACAAAACACACACACCACACATACACACAAACACACATACACATACACCCACACACACATACCATACACAGACCACACACACACACACACACACACACACACACACACACACACACACACACACACACACACACACATACACACACACACACACACCCACACACACCACACACACATACCATACACAGCCCACATACACACCACACTATCTCTGCTAAATCAACATCTGCACATAGAGGTGTGGTTGTCCACATGGGGTAAAGCCTGTCTCGTGCTTCCCAGGTGAAACTACACCGCTAGTTTTAAAATGTAGGCTTTTTCCACTTGAGATATACTTTCAGTAATATTGTCGCTTTCTTTCTCAATTTTCAAGCGAAGGTATTTTTAAGGGAGAATGCCAGGCACAAACCTTTGCTTCGCCTAGCCGAGTTCTGCTAGGAGCAAGACAGCTATGGCAGCAGGCCAGCTATGGAGGCAGGACAGCTATGGAGGCAGGACAGCTATGGAGGCAGGACAGCTATGGAGGCAGGACAGTTATGGAGGCAGGACAGCTATGGAGGCAGGACAGCTATGGAGGAAGGACAGCTATGGAGGCAGGACAGCTATGGAGGCAGGACAGCTATGGAGGCAGGACAGCTATGGAGGCAGGACAACTATGACGGCAGGACAGCTATGGAGGCAGGACAGCTATGGAGGCAGGACAACTATGGAGGCAGGACAGCTATGGAGGCAGGACAGCTATGGAGGAAGGACAGCTATGGAGGCAGGACAGCTATGGAGGCAGGACAGCTATGGAGGCAGGACAACTATGGAGGCAGGACAGCTATGGAGGCAGGACAACTATGGCAGCAGGACAGCTATGGAGGCAGGACAGCTATGGAGGCAGGACAACTATGGCAGCAGGACAGCTATGGAGGCAGGACAACTATGGCAGCAGGACAGCTATGGAGGCAGGACAGCTATGGAGGCAGGACAGCTATGGAAGCAGGACAGCTATGGAGGAAGGACAGCTATGGAGGAAGGACAGCTATGGAGGCAGGACAGCTATGGAGGCAGGACAGCTATGGAGGCAGGACAACTATGGAGGCAGGACAGCTATGGAGGCAGGACAACTATGGCAGCAGGACAGCTATGGAGGCAGGACAGCTATGGAGACAGGACAGCTATGGAGGCAGGACAGTTATGGAGGCAGGACAGCTATGGAGGCAGGACAGCTATGGAGGAAGGACAGCTATGGAGGAAGGACAGCTATGGAGGCAGGACAGCTATGGAGGCAGGACAGCTATGGAGGCAGGACAACTATGACGGCAGGACAGCTATGGAGGCAGGACAGCTATGGAGGCAGGACAGCTATGGAGGCAGGACAACTATGGCAGCAGGACAACTATGGCAGCAGGACAGCTATGGAGGCAGGACAGCTATGGAGGCAGGACAACTATGGCAGCAGGACAGCTATGGAGGCAGGACAACTATGGCAGCAGGACAACTATGGAGGCAGGACAGCTATGGAGGCAGGACAACTATGGCAGCAGGACAACTATGGAGGCAGGACAGCTATGGAGGCAGGACAACTATGGCAGCAGGACAGCTATGGAGGCAGGACAGCTATGGAGGCAGGACAACTATGGCAGCAGGACAGCTATGGAGGCAGGACAGCTATGGAGGCAGGACAGCTATGGAGGCAGGACAGCTATGGAGGCAGGACAACTATGGCAGCAGGACAGCTATGGAGGCAGGACAGCTATGGAGGCAGGACAGCTATGGAGGCAGGACAGCTATGGAGGCAGGACAGCTATGGAGACAGGACAACTATGGCAGCAGGACAGCTATGGAGGCAGGACAGCTATGGAGGCAGGACAACTATGGCGGCAGGACAGCTATGGAGGCAGGACAACTATGGCAGCAGGACAGCTATGGAGGCAGGACAGCTATGGAGGCAGGACAACTATGGCAGCAAGACAGCTATGGAGGCAAGACAGCTATGGAGGGGGGCTGCAGATGTCTCAGTATAGTACACACACACACACACACACACACACACACACACACACACACACCTACACACACACACACACACACACACACACACACACACACACACACACACACACACACACACACACACACACACACACACACACACACACACACACACACACACACACACACACACACACACACAGGGCAGAAGAGTGGATGGGCAGAAGAGAGGGAGGGATCAGGGTTTGTGTGGGGGGGTACAGATCTCTCAGAGTGTGTGCCAAAACCAGCAGGGGGTGCTGACACTCTGACAACCATGTGCCGCTGCCCCCCCCCACCCCCCCCCCCCCATCCTCCTTCCTTCCCCCCATCCCTCCATCCTCACTCTCTTCCTCTCCCACACCCTTTCACTCCTCTCTTCTCTCTACAGTTCCCTGGTGTCCGTGTTTGCTCGCTAAGAGATATTGGACCTCTGTAGTTCAGTTAGTAGAACATGGTCCTCTGTAGTTCAGTTAGTAGAACATGGCTCCAGGTCCTCTGTAGTTCAGTTAGTAGAACATGGCTCCAGGTCCTCTGTAGTTCAGTTAGTAGAACATGGTCCTCTGTAGTTCAGTTAGTAGAACATGGTCCTCTGTAGTTAGTAGAGCATGGTCCTCTTTAGTTCAGTTAGTAGAACATGGTTCTCTGTAGTTCAGTTAGTAGAACATGGTCCTCTGTCGTTCAGTTAGTAGAGCATGGTCATCTGTAGTTCAGTTAGTAGAGCATGGTAATCTCTAGTTCAGTTAGTAGAACATGGTTCTCTGTAGTTCAGTTAGTAGAACATGGTCCTCTGCATTTCCGTTAGTAGAACATGGTGTAGTTCAGTTAGTAGATTGTGGTCCTCTGTAGTTCAATTAGTAGAACATGGTTCTCTGTAGTTCAGTTAGTAGACCATGGTTCTCTGTAGTTCAGTTAGTAGAGCATGGTCCTCTGGAGTTCAGTTAGTAGAGCATGGTCCTCTGTAGTTCAGTTAGTAGAGCATGGTCCTCTGTAGTTCAGTTAGTAGAGCATGGTCCTCTGTAGTTCAGTTAGTAGAACATGGTCCTCTGTAGTTCAGTTAGTATAACATTGTCCTCTGTAGTTCAGTTAGTAGAACATGGTCCTCTGTAGTTCAGTTAGTAGAACATGGTCCTCTGTAGTTCAGTTAGTAGAGCATGGTCCTCTGTAGTTCAGTTAGTAGAACATGGTCCTCTGTAGTTCAGTTAGTAGAACATGGTCCTCTGTAGTTCAGTTAGTAGAACATGGTCCTCTGTAGTTCAGTTAGTAGAGCATGGTCAGGGTAGTGGGTTCGTAAATTAATGCCTGTTAAAGTGTCTGCTAATTGGCATATATTATAATATATTAGTATATGCAGAACAATGCATCAGTATTAAGGACAAATGTAGAAATACTTCTGATTATTCCACAGTAATATTGTAAATAATCTGACCAAACAGGATTTCAGATTATTACACAATAACATCGTATAATCTGACCAAAAAAGACTTAAATTTATTCCACAGTAACGTCGTATAATCTGAACAAAAAAGACTTCAATTTATTCCACAATAACATTGTATAATCTGACCAAACAAGACTTCAATTTATTCCACAGTAACATCGTATAATCTGACCAAACAAGACAAACAGAAACACAGGGATCTATTCCCTCTCTTCTTCCTCAAACAATTCATAATTTCATTTCTCTTCATTTACCAAAAATGGATTTGTTGTTTTTGTGAAAAATATTTGTAGTTTATATATATTCCTTTATTTACTGGACGAGGTTCAACCACCTATCACAACGTCCACGTTCATTCATACAACTTCCTACTTGCCCAAACACACACACACACACACACTCTATGCTTTTGTTGTAATTTTTCTCAAATTAAATTTATGTTCATGTTTATTGACGTTTCTTTCTTTATGGGGAATTATTTTAGGATCAATATTTAATTTAAATTGTTTATTTCAAGCGCTGTCAATTTTTTGGTCATTGGATAATAATTACAGCATATATTATCCAATCAGAAGGGCACATAGTCATTAAATAAAGAGGAACTGACATTTTGAACAGCACAGAGTCATTAAATAAAGAGGAACTGACATTTTGAACAGCACAGAGTCATTAAATAAAGAGGAACTGACATTGTGAACAACACAGAGTCATTAAATAAAGAGGAACTGACATTTTGTGTAACAAATCGTCAACTGCCACTTCAAATGTCCATTTGGAGAGGCAGGTAGCCTAATGGTCAGAGCGTTGGGCCAGTAACCGAAAGGTTGTTAGATTGAATCCCTGAGCTGACAAGGTAAAAATCTGTTGTTCTGCCTGTCAGGACCCGGTTACGAACCTGGGTCTCCGGAGTGAGAAACAGTCACTTAACCAACTGAGCCACGAATAGTCAGCAGAACCCAGAAGATGAGGCAGACACAGCAGTACTTAAGACGGTGTATTTAATAAAGTAAAAAGGAGAAGTCCTTCAATACAAAATGGCAAATCCAAAAGGTGGTAGGTATAGCACAAAAAAGCCTCAAGAGATACTCAAAAAACAAAAACAGAATTCCACAAGAGCGTCCACCGGAATCGACAAGAATACACAGAACACTAGGGCTGGGTGCTAACATACAAACACAGAGCACAGAACTGAGGGAAACTAAGGGTTTAAATACAATCAGGGAAAACGAGGCACAGGTGCAAATAATAATGGGAATCAAGGGAAAAAACATAAGGTCAAAAAGCACAATGGGGGCATCTAGTGACCAAAACCCGGAACAACCCTGGCCAAATCCTGACAGAATCCCCCTAGGAACGGCTCCTGACGTTCCTACCAGCTCTCTCAGGGTGGAGGGCCCTGAACTGACGAATGAGGTCAGGGTCCAGGATGTCTTTGGCAGGAACCCAGGAGCGCTCCTCGGGACCGTAGCCTTCCCAGTCCACCAGATACTGCCAGGACCGCTGCACCCGGCGGGAATCCAGTATCCGATGGACGGTATAAGCCGGCTGGCCTCCAATGACACGAGGCGGAGGGGGAGGTCTGTCTGCCGGGACAAGGGGAGAAAAAACAACAGGTTTTAACAATGAAATGTGAAATGTGGGATTAATCTTAAGGGATCTGGGTAAGTGTAGGCGATAAGAAACTGGGTTAACTCTCCTGGCAACCTTGAAGGGACCGATGTATTTCTGGGACAGCTTGCGAGACTCCACCCGTAGTGGTAAGTCTCTTGTGGAGAGCCAGACTCTCTGGCCGGGGCGCAGGGTAGGCCCGGGACGGCGACGTCTGTTGGCTTGTTGTTGGTACCTCTGTGAGGAACGCATAAGATTAATACGGGTCTTCCTCCACATAAGCCGACAGCGTCTGACGAACTTCAAGGCTGAAGGCACTCTGACTTCTGCCTCCTGGTCCGGGAACAATGGAGGAGCATAGCCAAACTGACACTCGTGCGGGGACATACCAGTGGAGGAGGAGCGCAAGGTGTTGTGCGCGTATTCGGCCCAAACAATAAAGGATGACCATGTGGACGGGTTGTCACGAGTCATACATCGGAGGGTGGTTTCCAGCTCTTGATTCATCCTCTCGGTTTGGCCGTTGGACTCCGGATGGTACCCTGAAGATAGACTGGCAGAAGCCCCCATGAGTTGGCAGAAGGCCTTCCAAAACCTTGAGGCGAACTGGGGACCTCTGTCAGAAACCATATCTTGAGGAATGCCGAAGACTCGGAACACATGATTAATAACCAACTCAGCCGTTTCCTTGGCAGAAGGTAACTTAGTCAGAGGGACGAACCTGGCCGCCTTTGAAAACCTGTCGATTATGACTAGGATAGTAGTATTGCCATGGGATTGAGGAAGTCCAGTAATAAAGTCCAATGAGATATGGGACCAGGGTCTGTGGGGAACAGGTAAAGGGTGAAGGAGTACTTGAGGGCGGAGGTGAGAAGATTTGCCCTGGCAGCACACGGGGCAGGCATTGACGAAAGTGGCAACGTCTTCTCTTATGGTAGGCCACCAGAACTTACGCTGGATGAACTCCAAGGTGCGACCTACGCCCGGATGACAGGTGAGGCGAGAGGAGTGCCCCCACAGAAGGACCTGAGTCCTCACTGCCTTGGGGACAAACAACCGATTGGCAGGACCTCCTTTCGGGTCCGGTTCGCTAGCTTGAGCACGTCTCACGGTATCCTCAACTTGTCACGAGATCGGAGCCACAATCTTAGCAGCAGGAAGGACAGGCATGTCCGTGTCATCTCGAATGGCAGGAGCGTAGACTCGGGACAGGGCATCCGGTTTGAGATTCTTCGACCCGGGCCGATAGGTGAGGATAAACTGGAATCGATTGAAGAAAAGAGACCATCTAGCTTGTCTAGAGTTCAACCGCTTCGCCTGCTGGATATACTCCAGATTTTTGTGGTCCGTAAGCACTTGAAACGGGTGAGAAGCCCCCTCGAGCCAGTGTCTCCATTCCTTCAATGCCATCTTAACCGCTAGGAGTTCACGATCCCCCACATCGTAGTTCCTCTCAGTCGGGGTAAGCCGGTGTGAGAAGAAAGCGCACGGATGAAGCTTCTTGTCTTCACCCCTCTGAGACAGGACAGCTCCAACACCAACCTCTGATGCGTCTACCTCCACCACAAATGGTTCATCCGTAGTCGGTAGTATCAGGATGGGAGAAGAGAGAACGCGCTGCTTGAGTCCTTGGAAGGCCGTCTCAGCTTCTCTTCCCCACAAAAACCTTGCATTGCCACCCTTGGTTAAAGCTGAGAGAGGGGCTGCCACCAAGCTGAAGTTCTTGATGAACTTGCGGTAAAAGTTTGTGAAGCCCAGGAAACGCTGAACTTCCTTAACGGATTTGGGGGTGGGCCAATCCGCTACCGCCCCTACCTTCCTGGGGTCCATTTGGACTCGACCGGGTTCCACTACAAATCCCAGGAATTGTACTCGGGATGAATGGAATTCACATTTTTCCGGCTTAACGTACAGATGGCTGTCCAGGAGGCGTTTGAGTACTTGTCTGACATGCTTAGTGTGTTCTTGAATGGAGCTCGAAAAGATGAGGATGTCATCCAAGTAAACAAACACAAATATGTTAAGCATATCCCTAAGCACATCGTTTATGAGCGCTTGGAACACCGCTGGGGCGTTGGTCAGGCCGAAGGGCATCACCAAGTATTCATAGTGACCAGTAGGCGTGTTGAAAGCGGTCTTCCACTCGTCACCAGGTCTGATCCGCACAAGATGGTATGCGTTCCGCAGGTCAAGCTTAGTGAAAACAACTGCTTCCTGGAGCAGCTCGAAGGCTGTGGCCATGAGGGGTAGTGGGTAACGGTTACGGACGGTTGTGGCATTGAGTCCCCGGTAGTCGATGCAAGGACGTAATCCACCGTCTTTCTTGGCCACAAAGAAAAACCCTGCTCCCGCCGGGGAGGTGGATGGACGCATGAGGCCTGCTTCCAGAGCGTCCTTGATGTAGGTATCCATAGCAGCTCGTTCGGGTGGAGATAGGAAAAGATCCGACCCCTGGGGGGGCAAGTGCCCGGAAACAGGTCGATGGGGCAATCGTAAGGTCTATGGGGTGGTAGCATGGTGGCCCTCTGTTTGCTAAACACCAGTTTGAGGTCATGGTAACACTCGGGAACTCGGGTCAGGTCGATGGATTCTAAAGACTCGGGAGTAGAACTCGGGGAATTCTGGAAAATACAAGTAGCTTGGCACGTAGGACTCCATTGCTTGATAGTGCCCACAGACCAGTCGATGTGAGGGTTATGGCTGTGAAGCCAGGGGTATCCAAGGACGAGTGGGAACTCGGAACAGGAGATCAAATGAAAGTTCATCAATTCCTGGTGTTGTGAAACTGAAAGTCGCAAGGAGGTAGTGACATGAGTGACAAGTCCAGATCCCAAAGGGCTTCCATCCAATGTAGTGACCCTCATGGGTTCACTTAGAGGTTCAGAGGGAACGCCATTCTCCTTCGCCCAGACACCATCCATGAAGTTACCTGCGGCTCCAGAGTCTACCAAGGCTTGAAGGTGAAGCTTGTGGTTGTCCCAGGAGAGGGTGACTGGAATGAGCAGACGGGAGTTGGACGGATGGGAGGAGGTTATGTTTCCCGTTACAGTTCCCCCCGGTCTGTACGGGACAGAGCATTTCCCTGGAGCCCGGGACACATGGAACGGAAATGGCCCGGTTTGCCGCAATATAGACAGCGTCGCTCCCTCATCCGGCGGTCTCTCTCAGCCTGGGAGATGCGTCCAATCTGCATGGGTTCCGGTGGAGCCAGCGAGGATAAAGGTGGGGACTCGGAGCTGGGACTGATAGGGGCTAGAGGTCTACGGTTGAGTTCTCTCTCTCTCAGACGCTGGTCAATGCGTGAGGCCAACTTGATCAGGGACTCGAGATTGTCCGGTGGTTCCCGAGTGGCCAGTTCATCTTGGATAGTGTCGGAAAGGCCTTTCAGAAAGCACACCGTGAGCGCCTCGTTGTTCCAACCACTCGCTGCTGCTAACATACAAACACAGAGCACAGAACTGAGGGAAACTAAGGGTTTAAATACAATCAGGGGAAAACGAGGCACAGGTGCAAATAATAATGGGAATCAAGGGAAAAAACATAAGGTCAAAAAGCACAATGGGGGCATCTAGTGACCAAAACCCGGAACAACCCTGGCCAAATCCTGACACTGCCCCTGAACAAGGCAGTTAACCCAGCGTTCCCCGATAGGCCGTCATCGTAAACAATAATTTGTTCTTAACTGAATTGCCTATTTAAAGCACTTCAAATGACTTTCATTCTTATTTTCAATATAATTTATTGTATTTTGTAGTGTCTAGTTAAACAACAAATAAATAATTATTTATTCAACTTCCATAGTGATTTTCATTAGAAGGAAGGAATTCCCAAAGTTTTCACTGTAAAGTGTATTTAGATATTGACATTTATTTGAAATAGATTTAGTTTTGATTGTTTGGATTGGACTCCTGAAATGTCTAAGCGTAGCTGCTGTACATTCCAACATTGTCTCTCTGTTGTGACATCAGCGCTGTTGTTGATCAGTGTTGGTGAGCAGCCTGTATGCTGGGAGCTGTGTTAGGGCCAGCTGGGGGGTGAAAAGGCAGGCTTGGACACACACACACACACACACACACACACACACACACACACACACACACACACACACACACACACACGCGCACACGCACACACACACACACACACACACACACACACACACACACACACACACACACACACACACACACACACACACACAAGGCCGGCAGGCTGGAGTGGATCAGTGTATGTGATACTGCAATCCCAGGGGCCTCTCCCCCCAAGGAGGGGTCAGAAGTTCAGCTCCCTGGTCCACTTTTCACACAGGAACACCAGACCCCCTCTGGCTTGCTTTGTGTGTGTGTTTGTGTGTGGAGGAAGAGAGAGAGTAAAATAAACATAGAATGAAAGAGAGTTATTAAATACAGCCTCATTTTCTGTCAAACTAACAGTTCCACATTTACAGCAGATTAGAGAGAGTAAAAGCTGAAATATTTTCTGTCTAACAGTTCCACATTTACAGCAGAATAGAATAGTAAAAACATTCCCTCAACAAATATACATTTTCTGCTTTCAAGATAATAGGGAACCATTTGGGATGTAGACAGTCACCAGCGGTCCTGTTTGCATTTCACATCATTTCCAATCCATGTTCTGTTCCACAGCACACATCATCACATCGTTGCCATGGCTGTGTTTTAAATACCTCCGTATGAACATGACACACACACACACACACACACACACACACACACACACATGCACGCACGCACCCGCGCGCACACACTCAGACACACGCGCACACGCACGCAGGCACACACACACACACACACACACACACACACACACACACACACACACACACACACACACACACACACACACACACACACACACACACACACACACACACACACACACACACACACAGAATAACATGTAAAACATAACAGGACCTGTGTGTTTGTTCAAAGCCTCCCCAGAGGTGGATCACAGCCAGGCTGTGGATGAAACAGGCCTTTCTTAAGCATTTCATATGGACTTCATACTGGCTCTGTTCACACCAGGGTGCTTCACTACAACGTGGGTTACACAACCAGGGTGGTTTAGGGTTGTCATCGACAGCTAGCAGCAAAACGTCTTGTTTGTCTTGATGTTCTGTCATGTTCTGTAATGTTCTGTACCATTCTGTAATGTTCTGTAAAGTTATGTAATATACTCTAAGGTAATATAAGGTTCTGTAAAGTTATGTAATATACTGTAAGGTAATATAATGTTCTGTAAAGTTCTGTCATGTTCTGTAAAGTTCTGTAATGTTCTGTAAAGTTATGTAATATATTGTAAGGTAATATAATGTTCTGTAAAGTTATGTAATGGTTTGTAATTTTATGTCAAGTGCTGAAACTTTCTGTAAAGATTTGCAAAAGTGTGTAAAGTTATGGAAAGTTCCGTAAAGGTATGTGCAGTTCTGTAAAGTTCCATAAAGGTATGTGCAGTTATGTAAAGTTCCGTAAAGGTATGTGCAGTTCTGTAAAGTCTGTAAATGTATGTGCAGTTATGTAAAGTCTGTAAAGGTATGTGCAGTTATGTAAAGTCTGTAAAGGTATGTGCAGTTATGTAAAGTTCCGTAAAGGTATTTGCAGTTATGTAAAGTCTGTAAAGGTATGTGCAGTTATGTAAAGTTCCGTAAAGGTATGTGCAGTTATGTAAAGTCTGTAAAGGTATGTGCAGTTATGTAAAGTTCCGTAAAGGTATGTGCAGTTATGTAAAGTTCTGTAAAGGTATTTGCAGTTATGTAAAGTTCCGTAAAGGTATTTGCAGTTATGTAAAGTCTGTAAAGGTATGTGCAGTTATGTAAAGTTCCGTAAAGGTATGTGCAGTTATGTAAAGTTCTGTAAAGGTATGTGCAGTTATGTAAAGTTCTGTAAAGGTATGTGCAGTTATGTAAAGTTCCGTAAAGGTATGTGCAGTTCTGTAAAGTCTGTAAAGGTATGTGCAGTTATGTAAATTATGTAAAGGTATGTGCAGTTCTGTAAAGTCTGTAAAGGTATGTGCAGTTCTGTAAAGTTCTGTAAAGGTATGTGCAGTTATGTAGATTATGTAAAGGTATGTGCAGTTATGTAAAGTCTGTAAAGGTATGTGCAGTTATGTAAAGTTCAGTAAAGGTATGTGCAGTTCTGTAAAGTCTGTAAAGGTATGTGCAGTTATGTAAAGTTCCGTAAAGGTATGTGCAGTTATGTAAAGTCTGTAAAGGTATGTGCAGTTCTGTAAAGTCTGTAAATGTATGTGCAGTTATGTAAAGTCTGTAAAGGTATGTGCAGTTCTGTAAAGTCTGTAAAGGTATGTGCAGTTATGTAAATTATGTAAAGGTATGTGCAGTTATGTAAAGTTCCGTAAAGGTATGTGCAGTTATGTAAAGTCTGTAAAGGTATGTGCAGTTATGTAGATTATGTAAAGGTATGTGCAGTTATGTAAAGTTCCGTAAAGGTATGTGCAGTTATGTAAAGTCTGTAAAGGTATGTGCAGTTATGTAGATTATGTAAAGGTATGTGTAGTTATGTAAAGTTCTGTAAAGGTATGTGCAGTTATGTAAAGTTCCGTAAAGGTATGTGCAGTTATGTAAAGTTCCGTAAAGGTATGTGCAGTTATGTAAAGTCTGTAAAGGTATGTGCAGTTCTGTAAAGTCTGTAAAGGTATGTGCAGTTATGTAAATTATGTAAAGGTATGTGCAGTTATGTAAAGTTCCGTAAAGGTATGTGCAGTTATGTAAAGTTCCGTAAAGGTATGTGCAGTTATGTAAAGTCTGTAAAGTGTTGTAAAGTGATGTGATGTTCTGCAAAGTTATGTAAAGTAATATACTGTTCTGTAATGTTCTCTAAATTTGTATAATGTTATTTAATGTTATGTTATGTAAAAGTGATTTATTGTTCTGTACAGTTATTTAATGTTCTGTAAGGTTCTGTAAAGTTATGTACAGTTATGTAATTTTCTGTAATGTTCTGTGAAGTTCTGTAAAGTTCTGTAGTTATTTTATGTTCTGCGATGTTCTGTAGTTATTTTATGTTCTGCGATGTTCTGTAGTTATTTTATGTTCTGCGATGTTCTGTAGTTATTTTATGTTCTGTGATGTTTATGTTTATGTTCTGTAATGTTAGTCTCAAAATTATTTAAGTAACAAATCCCCCATGAAGATGACTGTGAAACGCTTACCAGAGTCCAAAACGTGTTTTTGCGTACTCTCAGCAGTGTACTAGAATATTGGACCGTTGGTTTTCATACTTTTTGAATTGTCATCGCGGCTCAAGCTATTTCTCCAACAGTCAACACGTTCAAATGAATGGAGCACGCGTACGCAGAGCCCCATTGGTAGGGAGTTCTGGTTCTGAGTTCTGGTTGGGAGGTCCGTGGTTAGGCTGGCCGTCCCTCATGGATGGTGGTCTCAAAGCCACGTAGTTACGTCACAATGGGACACCAGACCATCACGTCTCTGCGTCTGGAGACTCTGAGTTATGCTTAATGTTACGTCACAATGGGACACCAGACCATCACGTCTCTGCGTCTGGAGACTCTGAGTTATGCTTAATGTTACGTCACAATGGGACACCAGACCATCACGTCTCTGCGTCTGGAGACTCTGAGTTATGCTTAATGTTACGTCACAATGGGACACCAGACCATCACGTCTCTGCGTCTGGAGACTCTGAGTTATGCTTAATGTTACGTCACAATGGGACACCAGACCATCACGTCTCTGCGTCTGGAGACTCTGAGTTATGCTTAATGTTACGTCACAATGGGACACCAGACCATCACGTCTCTGCGTCTGGAGACTCTGAGTTATGCTTAATGTTACGTCACAATGGGACACCAGACCATCACGTCTCTGCGTCTGGAGACTCTGAGTTATGCTTAATGTTACGTCACAATGGGACACCAGACCATCACGTCTCTTCGTCTGGAGACTCTGAGTTATGCTTAATGTTACGTCACAATGGGACACCAGACCATCACGTCTCTGCGTCTGGAGACTCTGAGTTATGCTTAATGTTACGTCACAATGGGACACCAGACCATCACGTCTCTGCGTCTGGAGACTCTGAGTTATGCTTAATGTTACGTCACAATGGGACACCAGACCATCACGTCTCTGCGTCTGGAGACTCTGAGTTATGCTTAATGCTACGTCACAATGGGACACCAGACCATCACGTCTCTGCGTCTGGAGACTCTGAGTTATGCTTAATGTTATGTCACAATGGGACACCAGACCATCACGTCTCTGCGTCTGGAGACTCTGAGTTATGCTTAATGTTATGTCACAATGGGACACCAGACCATCACGTCTCTGCGTCTGGAGACTCTGAGTCATGCTTAATGTTATGTCATTTAGATGACTAACCTAGTCTAAATATATCATTTCCTTCTGTCGTAGTCATACCCTGTACATGAATAAATTAGGAACTGTTGAAATATATTTCAAAATAATAAAAAAATTCTGGTTACAAATGACGGTAAAAAATATATGTTAATTCTGTCGGTTTGACGTTAGCGATGCTCTAATCTGCATATTGTGACCTCTAACTGTTTTCCTCAGTTGACATGACTCTCTCCAACACTGATGCGTGTCACCCCTCTGTCCACAGACCAAATGGTATTGTCCAATACTGATGATGCATGTGGCGTCCCCTATACTCAGAGTCAATGGTCTGGTCCAGTATCCAGTCCACCTGACCAGTCCATCCCTCAGTATGTGGAGAGAACTTTCTCAATCTCACCATTTCCCAATCTTACAATGTTTTATCTCTCCATTTCTAAATCTCTGTGTTAGAGCTATTTAACATCAGCTGATTGTGGCAGGCCTCACCTTGTGCTGGTTTGGGGCCCAAGCTGGCCCATGCTGTGCTGATGAGACCAAAAGAGTCAGTCCAGCAATCGCTTACAAAGGACTGCTCCCTTTCGGAGGCCGGCCGGTCCAAACAATGTGTGTGTCTCTATGTGTGTGTGTTTCTATGTGTGTGTGTGTGTGTGTGTGTGTGTGTGTGTTTCTATGTGTGTGTGTGTGTGTGTGTGTGTGTGTGTGTGTGTGTGTGTGTGTGTGTGTGTGTGTGTTTTTCTATGTGTGTGTGTGTGTTTCTATGTGTGTGTGTGTGTGTGTGTGTGTTTCTATGTGTGTGTGTGTGTTTCTATGTGTGTGTGTGTGTGTTTCTATGTGTGTGTGTGTGTGTGTTTCTATGTGTGTGTGTGTGTGTGTGTGTGTGTGTTTCTATGTGTGTGTGTGTGTGTTTCTATGTGTGTCTGTGTGTGTTTCTATGTGTGTGTGTGTGTTTCTATGTGCGTGTGTGTGTGTGTGTGTTTCTATGTGTGTGTGTGTGTGTTTCTATGTGTGTGTGTGTGTGTGTTTCTATGTGTGTGTGTGTGTTTCTATGTGTGTGTGTTTCTATGTGTGTGTGTGTGTTTCTATGTGTGTGTGTTTCTACAGTGTGTGTCAGTACACATGTGTGTGTTTCTATGTGTGTGTACATGTGTGTGTGTGTGTGTGCACATGTGTGTGTGTGTTCGCATGTGATAGATATGCATGATATTTCAAAACCAGTGCAAATAGAAAACCCTGCTGTGCTAAGGAAAACAATGTGTTTCTGAGGCACCAAACTACAATCCATCACAGAACAAGACAAAAATACATCCACCTGTTTTTCACATTAGAAGAGAAGTAACGGGGCTGTGTGTCTAGAAGGGCTGTGTGTGTGTGTGTGTGTGTGTGTGTGTGTGTGTGTGTGTGTGTGTGTGTGTGTGTGTGTGTGTGTGTGTGTGTGTGTGTGTGTGTGTGTGTGTGTGTGTGTGTGTGTGTGTGTGTGTGTGTGTGTGTGTGTGTGTGTGTAAACTAAGCCAATCACTGCCAGACCAAGCCCAGCTCCGTTCCATCAACACCCACTCTGGGCACAGGGAGGACGGAGGCCATTTTGTTACATTAATTGGATAGTCAGTAATTCAAGGCCAGAAGTAAACAAGGATGGTCAGTAAAGAAGTAATATCCTCTCCTCTCCTCTCTTCTCCTCTCCTCTCCTCTCCTCTCCTCTCCTCTCCTCTCCTCTCCTCTCCTCTCCTCTCCTCTCCTCTCCTCTCCTCTCCTCTCCTCTCTTCTCTTCTCTTCTCTTCTCTTCTCCTCTCCTCTCCTCTCCAGACCAACCCCTCCCCCTCCTCTCCTCTCCTCTCCAGACCAACCCTCCCCGCTCCTCCCATCTCCTCACCAGACCAACCCCTCCCCTCCCCTCCTCTCCTCTCCAAACCAACCCCTCCCCCTCCTCTCCTCTCCAGACCAACCCCTCCCCCCTCATACCCCCTCCTCTCTACTCCACTCCTTTCCCCTCCGCACTCCCATCCTCACCAGAACAACACCTCCAAACTCCTCTCCTCTCCAGACCAACCCCCCCCTCCCTCCCCTCCCCACTCCTCTCCCCTCCCCACTCCTATCCCCTCCCATCCTCTCCAGACCAACTCTCCCCCTCCTCTACTCACGACCCCCACGTTATATTATGCTGACTGAGATTTTCACTTTCCCCACCTCACCTCGACCTGCGGGGTCGGCCAATAACACCTCAGTCATTACCAACGATAACAAATCTATTCATGTTGAAGGATGGCCTCATTAAAAGGTTCAAATAGAAGTCTAAGCTTATGTGTTAATGACACGTTAATGTCTCTGTCAATTACCTAGCTGAGGGTAATGACACCTGCACAGAGAGATGATATCCTACTGCTGGCTGACGGAGTCAACCTGTAATTCCATCCCCCGGGCGGTTAAGTGTTCCGATGATCTTTGGAATGATGAAGGTGATGGTGATGAATATTCTGTTAACATCCCATAATTTTGGTATCCTGAGAGATATTTCTATAACATGAACTAAGGTTTTTAATGTGTTTTCGTTTGGTTCGGTGGTGACATCATATACAGGACACTGAGTTTACAACACATGGAGGACACCTGCTCTTTCCATGACACAGACTGACCAGGTGAATCCAGGTGAAAGATATGATCCCTTATTGATGTCACCTGTCAGATACACTTCAATCAGTGTAGATGAAGGGGAGGAAACGGGTTAAAAAACGTGATTTTAATGCTTTGAAACAATTCAGACGTGGATTGTGTATATGTGCCATTCAGAGTGTGAACGGACAAGACAAAATATTTAAGTGTCTTTAAACGGCGTACGGTAGTAGGTTTGATTTGTGTTTTTGTGTAACTTTTAAATTCCTAACAGTAAAAAAGCCGTTGGGGCTGGGTGGGGGGGGGGGGGGGGGGGGGGATTAGGGCCACTTTAGGTATACAACAGATATTGGATAAAACTTCTTACTGGTACTGTATATATATATATATATATACTACTATATATATTACTGGTACTGTATATATAAACTTCTTACTGGTACTGTATATATATATATATATATATATATATATAGATATGTATATACTGTATATATAAACTTCTTACTTGTACTGTATATATAAACTTCTTACTGGTACTGTATATATATATATATATACTACTATATATATTACTGGTACTGTATATATAAACTTCTTACTGGTACTGTATATATAAACTTCTTACTGGAACTGTATATATATATATATATATATATGTGTATATACTGTATATATGAACTTCTTACTGGTACTGTATATATATATATATATATATATATATATGTATATACTGTATATATAAACTTCTTACTTGTACTGTATATATAAACTTCTTACTGGTACTGTATATATATATATATATATATATATATATATATATGTGTATATACTGTATATATGAACTTCTTACTGGTACTGTATATATATATATATATATATGTGTATATACTGTATATATATGTGTATATACTGTATATATAAACTTCTTACTGGTACTGTATATATGTATATATATATGTGCATATACTGTATATATATGTGTATATACTGTATATATAAACTTCTTACTGGTACTGTATATATAAACTTCTTACTGGTACTGTATATATGTATATATATGTGTATATACTGTATATATATGTGTATATACTGTATATATAAACTTCTTACTGGTACTGTATATATGTATATATATGTGTATATACTGTAGATATATGTGTATATACTGTATATATAAACTTCTTACTGGTACTGTATATATGTATATATATATGTGTATATACTGTATATATATATGTGTATATACTGTATATATAAATGTCTTACTGGTACTGTATATATGTATATATATGTGTATATACTGTATATATATGTGTATATACTGTATATATAAACTTCTTACTGGTACTGTATATATATATATATATATGTGTATATACTGTATATATATGTGTATATACTGTATATATAAACTTCTTACTGGTACTGTATATATGTATATATATGTGTATATACTGTATATATAAACTTCTTACTGGTACTGTATATATGTATATATATGTGTATATACTGTATATATAAACTTCTTACTGGTACTGTATATATATATATATATATATGTACACAATGCATTTGGAAAGTATTTACACCCTATGCATTTTTTCCACATTCTGTTACGTTACAGCCGTACTCTAAAATTGATTAAATCGTTTTTTCCCCTCATCAGTCTACACATGATACCCCATAATGACAAAGGAAAAACTGTTTTTGGGACATTTTTGCAAATTTACAAAAATAAAATGCATAAAAATATACTTTTCATAAGAATTCAGACCCTTTACTCAGTGCTTTGTTGAAGCACCTTTGGCAGCGATTACAGCCTCAAATCTTTTCAGGTTTCACGTTACAAGCTTGGCACACCTGTATTTGGGAAGTTTCTCCCATTCTTCTCTGCATATTTTCTGCACATCCTCTCAAGCTCTAGCAGGTTGGGTGGGGGAGGGAGGTATTTTCAAGTCTCTCCAGAGATGTTCGATCGGGTTCAAGAGATGCTGCAGAGATGGTTGTCCTTCTGGAAGGTTCTCTCATCTCCACAGAGGAACTCTGGAGCTCTGTCAGAGTGACCATCGGGTTCTTGGTCACCTCCCTGACGAAGGCCCTTCTCCCCCGATTGCTCAGTTTGGCAGGGCGGCCAGCTCAAGGTTGAGTCTTTGTGGTTCCAAACATATGTAATTTAAGAATAATGGAGGCCTCTGTGTTCTTGGGGACCTTCGATGCTGCAGAAATGTTTTGGTACCCTTCCCCAGATCTGTGCCTCGACACAATCCTGTCTCTAAGCCCTAGGGGCAATTCCTTTGACCTCATGGCTTGGTTTTTGCTCTGACATGCACTGCCACCTGTGGGACCTTATATAGACAGGTGTGTGCCTTTCCAAATCATGTCCAATCAATTGAATTGACCACAAGTGAACTCTAATCAAGTTGTAGAAACATCTCAAGGATGATCAATTTAAACAAAATGCACCTGAGCTCAATTTCGAGTCTCATAGCAAAGGGTCTGAATACTTATGTAAATCCGGGTATTTTCTTTAATACAATTTAGAATAAGGCAGTAACTTATTAACAAAATGTGGAAAAAGTCAATGGGTCGGAATACATATGCACTGTATATATTTGACACATTTTGGGGGGTAAAAGGCATGAAACTACCTACATACTTCCATTCATTTTTAATAATATAATAATATATCCCATTTAGCAGACGCTTTTGTCCAAAGCGACTTACAAGTCGGCTGGGGCCACTACTTTTACATATGGGTGGCCCCAGCGGGAATCGAACCCACGACGCTTGGCGTTGCAAGCGCCATGCTCTACCGACTGAGCCACACAGGACCCAAAAAAAGCCAGTACCCGTTACCTTCAGATGAGTCCTGGGGGAGTTTAAACCAGTGCCAGTTACCGTCAGACGAGTCCTGGGGGAGTTTAAACCAGTACCAGTTACCTTCAGACGAGTCCTGGGGGAGTTTAAACCAGTACCAGTTAACTTCAGGCGAGTCCTGGGGGAGTTTAAACCAGTGCCAGTTACCGTCAGACGAGTCCTGGGGGAGTTTAAACCAGTACCAGTTACCTTCAGACAAGTCCTGGGGGATTTTAAACCAGTACCAGTTACCTTCAGACGAGTCCTGGGGGAGTTTAAACCAGTACCCGTTACCTTCAGACGAGTCCTGGGGGAGTTTAAACCAGTACCAGTTACCTCAGATGAGTCCTGGGGGAGTTTAAACCAGCACCAGTTACCTTCAGACGAGTCCTGGGGGAGTTTAAACCAGTACCAGTTACCTCAGATGAGTCCTGGGGGATTTTAAACCAGCACCAGTTACCTTCAGACGAGTCCTGGGGGAGTTTAAACCAGCACCAGTTACCTTCAGACGAGTCCTGGGGGAGTTTAAACCAGTACCAGTTACCTTCAGACAAGTCCTGGGGGATTTTAAACCAGTACCAGTTACCTTCAGACGAGTCCTGGGGGAGTTTAAACCAGTACCCGTTACCTTCAGACGAGTCCTGGGGGATTTTAAACCAGTACCAGTTACCTTCAGACGAGTCCTGGGGGAGTTTAAACCAGTACCCGTTACCTTCAGACGAGTCCTGGGGGAGTTTAAACCAGTACCCGTTACCTTCAGACGAGTCCTGGGGGAGTTTAAACCAGTGCCAGTTACCGTCAGACGAGTCCTGGGGGAGTTTAAACCAGTACCAGTTACCTCAGATGAGTCCTGGGGGAGTTTAAACCAGCACCAGTTACCTTCAGACGAGTCCTGGGGGAGTTTAAACCAGTACCAGTTACCTTCAGACGAGTCCAATGAGAGTTTAAAAGAGTACCAGTTACCTTCAGATGAGTCCTGGGGGAGTTTAAACCAGTTCCAGCTACCTTCAGACAAGTCCTGGGGGAGTTTAAACCAGTACCAGTTACCTTCAGATGAGTCCTGGGGGAGTTTAAACCAGTACCAGTTAACTTCAGGCGAGTCCTGGGGGAGTTTAAACCAGTACCAGTTAACTTCAGGCGAGTCCTGGGGGAGTTTAAACCAGTACCAGTTAACTTCAGGCGAGTCCTGGGGGAGTTTAAACCAGTGCCAGTTACCGTCAGACGAGGCCTGGGGGAGTTTAAACCAGTACCAGTTACCTTCAGACGAGTCCTGGGGGAGTTTAAACCAGTACCAGTTACCTTCAGACGAGTCCTGGGGGAGTTTAAACCAGTACCAGTTACCTTCAGACGAGTCCTGGGGGAGTTTAAACCAGTACCAGTTACCTTCAGACGAGTCCTGGGGGAGTTTAAACCAGTACCAGTTACCTTCAGACGAGTCCTGGGGGAGTTTAAACCAGTACCAGTTAACTTCAGGCGAGTCCTGGGGGAGTTTAAACCAGTACCAGTTAACTTCAGGCGAGTCCTGGGGGAGTTTAAACCAGTGCCAGTTACCGTCAGACGAGGCCTGGGGGAGTTTAAACCAGTACCAGTTACCTTCAGACGAGTCCTGGGGGAGTTTAAACCAGTACCAGTTACCTTCAGACGAGTCCTGGGGGAGTTTAAACCAGTACCAGTTACCTTCAGAAGAGTCCTGGGGGAGTTTAAACCAGTACCAGTTACCTTCAGACAAGTCCTGGGGGATTTTAAACCAGTACCAGTTACCTTCAGACGAGTCCTGGGGGAGTTTAAACCAGTACCAGTTACCTTCAGACGAGTCCTGGGGGAGTTTAAACCAGCACCAGTTAACTTCAGGCGAGTCCTGGGGGAGTTTAAACCAGTGCCAGTTACCGTCAGACGAGGCCTGGGGGAGTTTAAACCAGTACCAGTTACCTTCAGACGAGTCCTGGGGGAGTTTAAACCAGCACCAGTTAACTTCAGGCGAGTCCTGGGGGAGTTTAAACCAGTGCCAGTTACCGTCAGACGAGGCCTGGGGGAGTTTAAACCAGTACCAGTTACCTTCAGACGAGTCCTGGGGGAGTTTAAACCAGTACCAGTTACCTTCAGACAAGTCACATGAGAGTTTAAACCAGTACCAGTTACCTCAGATGAGTCCTGGGGGAGTTTAAACCTGTACCAGTTACCCACAGACGAGTCCTGGGGGAGTTTAAACCAGTACCAGTTACCTTCAGACAAGTCACATGAGAGTTCAAACCAGTACCAGTTACCTCAGATGAGTCCTGGGGGAGTTTAAACCAGTACCCGTTACCTTCAGATCAGTCCTGGGTGGGGGGGTGTTCGTGAGTGTCTCCCCTTTCCATAGATTGGTCATAATAGTTTGTTGCACAAATAGTTCAGATGCTACAAAACAGAAGTTGGCACATCATTACAGACTTCAGATGATTCCCTTGACACTTGTGGGGGTCATAGAGCAAAACGGAGAACACCATCGTGTTCGCAATAGTCTTGTAGGCCAAACTGTTCGGATGCTACAGACATTTTATGTAAGATTTTCGGGATGTCACATGGTCTGACAAACACAGCTGTACCTCGGGCACCTTCCACCGCAGACGCAGAAGGCCGTAATCGGCGGATGTGGTAGATTGAGACGCAGCTCACGCTAGCTCTTAAACTGATTGTTTAAATGATGTTACTTACTGTAGATTGACTCTAGGGGGGGTTTTTGAACCTCATACAAGCCCAAGTGTTATGTTGTGTTGTGTTTGTACTGACATAAGTTGACGACCAGCAGAATGGCATGCTATGCATGCTGGGCAACAGGCAGCCTTGAGGTCAGAGCATTGGGCCAGTAACCGAAAGGCTGTTGTATTGAATCCCGGAGAAAACAAGATGTGAAAACAAGATCGGTCCCTGTGACCTTGAACAAGGCACTTAACCTCCCCTGGACAATGGTGAACCTCGCCATGACCCCTCTCCCTGCGAGGGTCTCAGGGGGAGTTGGGATATGCAAGAAACACATTTTCACACTTAAACAAGACGCACCCCCCAAATATTATTAATATTATTATTATTATTGTTATTATTGTTACATTGTTATTATTATTGTTATTATTGTTCAATTGTTATTATTATTATTATTATTATTGTTGTTATTATTGTTATTATTGTTATTATTGTTCACTTGTTATTATTATTATTATTGTTATTATTGTTATTGTTGTTGTATTGTTATTATTATTATTATTGTTGTTACATTGTTATTGTTATTATTGTTGTTATTATTAGTATTATTATTACCATTGTTAGTATTATTATTATTCTAATTATTGTTATTATTATTATAATTATTGTTATTATTATTATTGTTGTTATTATTATTGTTATTATCATAATTTTTTAGTGTTATTATTATTATTGTTATTATTGTTGTTATTATTATTATTGTTGTTATTATTATTTAATATTTATTATTGTTGTTATTATTATTTAATATTTATTCTTGTTGTTATAATTATTGTTATTATTATTATTATTATTATTTCTATTATTATTGTTACTAGGAGTTTACTTGGGAAATGTGTAAGTGATGAGGAAAAGGGATGTCTTGTACCATTGAAGATACGCCACCTGCTCCAGACACGTCTGTCTCATACAAGGTAACGTGTCATATGGGTTGTGTTTGTTCTACTGCCAATCAGCCAGTCAGCCAGCCAGTCAGCCAGTCAGCCAGCCAGTCAGCCAGTCAGTCAGCCAGTCAGCCAGTCAGTCAGTCAGCCAGTCAGCCAGCCAGCCAGCCAGTCAGCCAGTCAGCCAGCCAGTCAGCCAGTCAGTCAGTCAGTCAGCCAGCCAGTCAGCCAGTCAGCCAGTCAGCCAGCCAGTCAGCCAGTCAGCCAGCCAGCCAGTCAGCCAGTCAGCCAGTCAGCCAGTCAGCCAGCCAGTCAGCCAGTCAGCCAGTCAGCCAGGCCCTGCCAGGTGTGTGATCAGTGGGATTGATCTTCTGGCAGCAGGACACTCATCTGTCCTCTCCTCCCTATCTTTATCTCTTTCTCTCTCTCTCTCTTTTCTACTCTCTCTCTCTCTCTCTCTCTCTCTTTCTCTCTCTTTTCTACTCTCTCTGTCTCTTTCGCTCTCTTTTCTACGCTCTCTCTTTCTCTCTCTCTTTCTCTCTCTTTTCTACTCTCTCTCTCTCTCTTTCTCTCTCTCTCTCTCTCTCTCTCTTTCTCTCTCTCTCTCTCTCTCTCTCTTTTCTACTCTCTCTCTTTCTCTCTTTTCTACTCTCTCTCTCTCTCTCTCTCTCTCTCTCTCTCTCTCTCTCTCTCTCTTTCTCTCTCTCTTTCTCTCTCTCTCTCTCTCTTTCTCTCTCATCTCTCCCCTATCTCCCACTCTTGTCTACCTCCTCCCCTTCCTTTCTCTCTATTTCTCTCTCTTTCTCTATTTTCCAGCCAGGCAGACCATCTCAATGTAAATGGTTAATGCACCATGACATCCTGACACAACGCACAGTCTATGTCTGCTCCATCTGCTTTTGTATTTAATTCACTTAAAAGGGTGTGTGTGTGTGTGTGTGTGTCTCTGTGTGTGTGTGTGTCTCTGTGTGTGTGTGTGTCTCTGTGTGTGTGTGTGTCTCTGTGTGTGTGTGTGTGTGTGTGTGTGTGTGTGTGTGTGTGTGAAAGCAGCTGTGTGTTATTCTCCAACGGACTACCTCGCACCATTCTTCATCGTCCGTCTGTCTGTAGCTTTCCCCCAGAACACCAGACCAAGTAGAGAGAAACAACATCCTGACAAAATGATCGCTAACTGGTCGATCAAAGGTGGCCAAAAATCTGTTAAAAGACCTGTGAGGGGTGAGAAGTGCCATGGCCTTCCTCATTAACACCATTAGGAGAAAGGAGAGAGGGAAGGAACGGAGTCGGGATGATATATATGTCTGTAGATAGGGTCAGAGGGGTTATCCTCAGTGGGAAGAGGTAATGTGGGACATCTTCTTGTAGTTTTCTCATCTTGTCGTTGGGAGATGGAAGAAATAACACCGATATGGACTGAAGGGAGGGAGCGAGGGCCTGATAGGGATCATTTTCCTAATTACGGGATGGAACGATGCAGTGATGTGGAGCAGGCCCGGGGCAAAACGTGTCAGACAGTTGGTGAGGGAGAGAGGGAAGTAGGGAGGGAGGGGAGACTGTAAGTGTTACTGTGACTAGCTAACAGTACTAGCGGTTAGTGCTGGGACATCACTGTATGACTTCATGGGACTAACGATGCTACAGCATTATGTGTTAAGCATCATACTGCTGGACTGGACGGGCTATAGACCACAGCTGTGTGTGTGTGTGTGTGTGTGTGTGTGTGTGTGTGTGTGTGTGTGTGTGTGTGTGTGTGTGTGTGTGTGTGTGTGTGTGTGTGTGTGTGTGTGTGTGTGTGTGTGTGTGCGTGTGCATGTGTGGCTGGAGAGTGCAGACCGATGGATGTCTCATCCCTAAAGGTGAGGCCTACTCAGCATGCAGCTGAACCAACAGATCCTTGCTGCCCCCGAGGAAGACAGGAATGTGTGTGTGTGTGTTTCACTCTCTCTCTCCACTCCCCAAAAGTAAAGAAGGGAAAGGACTTAGAGAACGAGAGAAAGAACCCAAGTCTCTACCATCTAATCTATCAACGTCATCAATCATTCTCATGTATCATCCTGATCTATCACGTCATCTATCACCTCATCAACCACCTCATCAACCACCTCATCAACCATCTCATCAACCACCTCATCAACCACCTCATCAACCATCTCATCAACCATCTCATCAACCACCTCATCAATCATCCTCATCTATCACGTCATCTATCATCTATCATCTGATGTATCATCCTCATCTATCATCACATCTATCACCTCATCAACCACCTCATCTATCACCTCATCAACCATCTCATCAACCATCTCATCAACCACCTCATCTATCACCTCATCAACCATCTCATCAACCATCTCATCAACCACCTCATCAATCATCCTCATCTATCACGTCATCTATCATCTATCATCTGATGTATCATCCTCATCTATCATCTCATCTATCACCTCATCAACCACCTCATCTATCACCTCATCAACCATCTCATCAACCACCTCATCAATCATCCTCATCTATCACGTCATCTATCATCTATCATCTGATGTATCATCCTCATCTATCATCTCATCTATCACCTCATCAACCACCTCATCTATCATCCTCATCTATCATCTCATCTATCACCTCATCAACCACCTCATCTATCACCTCATCAACCATCTCATCAACCATCTCATCAACCACCTCATCAATCATCCTCATCTATCACGTCATCTATCATCTATCATCTGATGTATCATCCTCATCTATCATCTCATCTATCACCTCATCAACCACCTCATCTATCACCTCATCAACCATCTCATCAACCATCTCATCAACCACCTCATCAATCATCCTCATCTATCACGTCATCTATCATCTATCATCTGATGTATCATCCTCATCTATCACCTCATCAACCACCTCATCTATCATCCTCATCTATCATCTCATCTATCACCTCATCAACCACCTCATCTATCACCTCATCAACCATCTCATCAACCATCTCATCAACCACCTCATCTATCACCTCATCAACCATCGCATCAACCATCTCATCAACCACCTCATCAATCATCCTCATCTATCATCTCATCTATCACCTCATCAACCACCTCATCTATCACCTCATCAACCATCTCATCAACCATCTCATCAACCACCTCATCAATCATCCTCATCTATCATCTCATCTATCAACTCATCAACCACCTCATCTATCACCTCATCAACCATCTCATCAACCATCTCATCAACCATCTCATCAACCATCTCATCAACCACCTCATCAATCATCCTCATCTATCACGTCATCTATCATCTGTCATCTGATGTATCATCCTCATCTATCATCTCATCTATCACCTCATCAACCACCTCATCTATCACCTCATCAACCATCTCATCAACCATCTCATCAACCACCTCATCAACAACCTCATCTATCACCTCATCAACCATCTCATCAACCATCTCATCAACCACCTCATCTATCACCTCATCAACCATCTCATCAACCATCTCATCAACCACCTCATCAACCACCTCATCTATCACCTCATCAACCACCTCATCTATCACCTCATCAACCACCTCATCTATCACCTCATCAACCATCTCATCAACCATCTCATCAACCACCTCATCTATCACCTCATCAACCATCTCATCATCCATCTCATCAACCACCTCATCTATCACCTCATCAACCACCTCATCTATCACCTCATCAACCATCTCATCAACCATCTCATCAACCATCTCATCTATCACCTCATATATCACCTCATCAACCATCTCATCAACCACCTCATCAACCACCTCATCTATCACCTCATCAACCATCTCATCAACCACCTCATCAACCACCTCATCAACCACCTCATCTATCACCTCATCAACCATCTCATCTATCATCTGATGTATCATCATCATCAACCACCTCATCTATCACCTCATCAACCATCTCATCAACCACCTCATCAATCATCCTCATCTATCACGTCATCTATCATCTATCATCTGATGTATCATCCTCATCTATCATCTCATCTATCACCTCATCAACCACCTCATCTATCACCTCATCAACCATCTCATCAACCATCTCATCAACCACCTCATCAATCATCCTCATCTATCACGTCATCTATCATCTGTCATCTGATGTATCATCCTCATCTATCATCTCATCTATCACCTCATCAACCACCTCATCTATCACCTCATCAACCATCTCATCAACCATCTCATCAACCACCTCATCAACAACCTCATCTATCACCTCATCAACCATCTCATCAACCATCTCATCAACCACCTCATCTATCACCTCATCAACCATCTCATCAACCACCTCATCAACCACCTCATCTATCACCTCATCAACCACCTCATCTATCACCTCATCAACCACCTCATCTATCACCTCATCAACCATCTCATCATCCATCTCATCAACCACCTCATCTATCACCTCATCAACCACCTCATCTATCACCTCATCAACCATCTCATCAACCATCTCATCAACCATCTCATCTATCACCTCATCTATCACCTCATCAACCATCTCATCAACCACCTCATCAACCACCTCATCTATCACCTCATCAACCATCTCATCAACCACCTCATCAACCACCTCATCAACCACCTCATCTATCACCTCATCAACCATCTCATCTATCATCTGATGTATCATCATCATCAACCACCTCATCTATCACCTCATCAACCACCTCATCTATCACCTCATCTGTCACCTCATCTATCATCTCATCTATCATCCTCATCTATCATCTCAGCTATCACCTCATCTGTCACCTCATCTATCATACTCATCTATCATCTCAGCTATCACCTCATCAACCACCTCATCTATCACCTCCTATATCATCCTCCTCTATCATCCTCATCTATCGTCTCATCTATCACCTCGTCTGTCTCCTCATCTATCACATCATCTATCCACCTCATCTATCACATCATCTATCCACCTCATATATCATCTCATCTATCACCTCATCACATCATCTAACATCCTCCTCTATCATCCTCTGCTATCATCCTCTTCTATCATCCTCATCTATCACATCATCTATCCACCTCATATATCATCTATCACCTCATCTATCACATAATCTATCACATCATCTATCCACCTCATCTATCACATCATCTATCCACCTTATCTATCACGTCATCTATCCACCTCATCTATCAAATAATCTATCACCTCATATATCATCTCATCTATCACTTCATCTATCACATAATCTATCACATCATCTATCCACCTCATCTATCACATCATCTATCACCTCATATATCATCTCATCTATCATCTCCTTTATCATCCTCTCTATCATCCTCCTCTATCATCTCATTCATCAACTCCTCAATCATCCTCCTCTATCAAATCAAATCAAATGTATTTATATAGCCCTTCGTACATCAGCTGATATCTCAAAGTGCTGTACAGAAACCCAGCCTAAAACCCCAAACAGCAAGCAATGCAGGTGTAGAAGCACGGTGGTTAGGAAAAACTCCCTAGAAAGGCCAAAACCTAGGAAGAAACCTAGAGAGGAACCAGGCTATGTGGTGTGGCCAGTCCTCTTCTGGCTGTGCCGGGTAGAGATTATAACAGAACATGGCAAAGATGTTCAAATGTTCATAAATTACCAGCATGGTCGAATAATAATAAGGTAGAACAGTTGAAACTGGAGCAGCAGCACGGCCAGGTGGACTGGGGACAGCAAGGAGTCATCATGTCAGGTAGTCCTGGGGCATGGTCCTAGGGCTCAGGTCCTCCGAGAGAGAGAAAGAAAGAGAATTAGAGAGAGCATATGTGGGGTGGCCAGTCCTCTTCCGGCTGTGCCGGGTGGAGATTATAACAGAACATGGCCAAGATGTTCAAATGTTCATAAATGACCAGCATGGTCGAATAATAATAAGGTAGAACAGTTGAAACTGGAGCAGCAGCACGGCCAGGTGGACTGGGGACAGCAAGGAGTCATCATGTCAGGTAGTCCTGGGGCATGGTCCTAGGGCTCAGGTCCTCCGAGAGAGAGAAGGAGAGAATTAGAGAACGCACACTTAGATTCACACAGGACACCGAATTGGACAGGAGAAGTACTCCAGATATAACAAACTGACCCCAGCCCCCGACACATAAACTACTGCAGCATAAATACTGGAGGCTGAGACAGGAGGGGTCAGGAGACACTGTGGCCCCATCCGAGGACACCCCCGGACAGGGGGGAAGTCAATATCTTCAACTACCAACTTACCATCCTGAGACAAAGCTGAGTATAGCCCGCAAAGATATCCGCCATGGCACAACCCAAGGGGGGGTGCCAACCCAGACAGGATGACCACATCAGTGAATCAACCCACTCAGGTGACGCACCCCTTCCAGGGACGACATGAGAGAGCCCCAGTAAGCCAGTGACTCAGCCCCTGTAATAGGGTTAGAGGCAGAGAATCCCAGTGGAAAGAGGGGAACCGGCCAGGCAGAGACAGCAAGGGTGGTTCGTTGCACCAGAGCCTTTCCGTTCACCTTCCCACTCCTGGGCCAGACTACACTCAATCATATGACCCACTGAAGAGATGAGTCTTCAGTAAAGACTTAAAGGTTGAGACCGAGTCTGCGTCTCTGACATGGGTAGGCAGACCGTTCCATAAAAATGGAGCTCTATAGGAGAAAGCCCTGCCTCCAGCTGTTTGCTTAGAAATTCTAGGGACAATTAGGAGGCCTGCGTCTTGTGACCGTAGCGTACGTGTAGGTATGTACGGCAGGACCAAATCAGAGAGATAGGTAGGAGCAAGCCCATGTAATGCTTTGTAGGTAGGTCTCTATCATCTCATCTATCACCTCATCTGTCTCCTTATCTGCCTCCTCATCTATCATCTCATCTATCACTCTTCTTCCATCTGTTTACCCTCACTTCTTTCCTTCTTTCCCTCTCTTTCCTCAGGATCACTTTATGGACTCCTCTCTTCACTTCACCTGAAGAGGAAATGATCTGAGAACTCACAGAAAGAAAGTTGCTCCCGTCAGATGAGGGAGAGAGCGGGAGGGAAAGAGGTATGGAGAGAGGTAGGGAGAGAGGTAGGGAGAGAGGTAGGGAGAGAGCAGGAGGGAGAGAGGTAGGGAGAGAGGTAGGGATAGAGCGGGAGGGAGAGAGGTAAGGAGAGAGCAGGAGGGAGAGAGGTAGGGAGAGAGCGGGAGGGAGAGAGGTAGGGAGAGAGGTAGTGAGAGAGGTAGGGAGAGAGGTAGGGAGAGAGCAGGAGGCAGAGAGGTAGAGAGAGAGGTAGGGAGAGAGGTAGGGAGAGAGGTAGGGAGAAAGCAGGAGGGAGAGAGGTGGGGAGAGAGGTATTTAGAGAGCGGGAGGGAAAGAGGTAGGGAGAGAGCAGGAGGGAGAGAGGTAGGGAGAGAGGTATGGAGAGAGGTATGGAGAGAGGTAGGGAGAGAGGTAGGGAGAGAGTGGGAGGGAGAGAGCTAGGGAGAGAGGTATGGAGAGAGGTAGGGAGAGAGGTAGGGAGAGAGCAGGAGGGAGAGAGCAGGAGGGAGAGAGGTAGGGAGAGAGGTAGGGAGAGAGGTATGGAGAGAGGTATGGAGAGAGGTAGGGAGAGAGGTAGGGAGAGAGTGGGAGGGAGAGAGGTAGGGAGAGAGGTATGGAGAGAGGTATGGAGAGACGTAGGGAGAGAGGTAGGGAGAGAGCAGGAGGGAGAGAGCAGGAGGGAGAGAGGTAGGGAGAGAGGTAGGTAGAGAGGTATGGAGAGAGGTATTGAGAGAGGTAGGGAGAGCGGTAGGGAGAGAGCAGGAGGGAGAGAGGTAGGGAGAGAGGTAGGGAGAGAGGTAGGGAGAGAGCAGGAGGGAGACAGGTAGGGAGAGAGGTAGGGAGAGAGGTAGGTAGAGAGGTATGGAGAGAGGTAGGGAGAGAGGTAGGGAGAGAGCGGGAGGGAGAGAGGTAGGGAGAGAGGTATGGATAGAGGTAGGGAGAGAGGTAGGGAGAGAGGTAGCGAGAGAGGTAGCGAGAGAGGTATGGAGAGAGGTATGGAGAGAGGTAGGGAGAGAGGTAGGGAGAGAGGTAGGGAGAGAGGGAGGGAGAGAGCAGGAGGGAGACAGGTAGGGAGAGAGGTAGGGAGAGAGGTATGGAGAGAGGTAGGGAGAGAGCAGGAGGGAGAGAGGTAGGGAGAGAGGTAGGGAGAGAGGTAGGGAGAGAGCAGGAGGGAGAGGTGTGGGGAGAGAGGTAGGGAGAGAGGTAGGGAGAGAGCCAGAGGGAGAGAGGTAGGGAGAGAGGTGGGGAGAGAGGTAGGGAGAGAGGGAGGGAGAGAGGTAGGGAGAGAGGTAGGGAGGGAGAGAGGTAGGGAGAGAGGTAGGGAGAGAGGTAGGGACAGAGCAGGAGGGAGACAGGTAGGGAGAGAGGTAGGGAGAGAGGTATGGAGAGAGGTAGGTGAGAGAGCAGGAGGAAGAGAGGTAGGGAGAGAGGTAGGGAGAGAGCAGGAGGGAGAGAGGTAGGGAGAGAGGTAGGGAGAGAGGTAGGGTGAGAGCAGGAGGGAGAGGTGTGGGGAGAGAGGTAGGGAGAGAGGTAGGGAGAGAGGTAGGGAGAGAGCAGGAGGGAGAGAGGTAGGGAGACAGGTGGGGAGAGAGGTAGGGAGAGAGGTAGGGAGAGAGGGAGGGAGAGAGGTAGGGAGAGAGGTAGGGAGAGAGCAGGAGGGAGAGAGGTAGGGAGAGAGGTAGGGAGAGAGGTAGGGAGAGAGGTAGGGAGAGAGGTATGGAGAGAGGTAGGTGAGAGAGCAGGAGGAAGAGAGGTAGGGAGAGAGGTAGGGAGAGAGCAGGAGGGAGAGAGGTAGGGAGAGAGGTAGGGAGAGAGGTAGGGTGAGAGCAGGAGGGAGAGGTGTGGGGAGAGAGGTAGGGAGAGAGCAGGAGGGAGAGAGGTAGGGAGAGAGGTAGGGAGGGAGAGAGGTAGGGAGAGAGGGAGGGAGAGAGGTAGGGAGAGAGGTAGGGAGAGAGCAGGAGGGAGAGAGGTAGGGAGAGAGGTAGGGAGGGAGAGAGGTAGGGAGGGAGAGAGGTAGGGAGGGAGAGAGGTAGGGAGAGAGGTAGGGAGAGAGGTAGGGAGAGAGGTCGGGAGGGAGAGAGGTAGGGAGAGAGAGAGGTATGGAGAGAGGTAGGGAGAGAGGTAGGGAGAGAGGGGTAGGGAGAGAGAGGTATGGAGAGAGGTAGGGAGAGAGGTAGAGAGAAAGCAGGAGGGAGAGAGGTAGGGAGAGAGGTAGGGAGAGAGAGGTGACTTAGAGGGAAGGAGAGAGACAGAGAGAGAGAAAGGAGGGAGGGGACAGAAAGTAAGAAAGAGAGAGAAAGCGAGAGAGTGAGCGAGAGATAGACAGGGAGAGACAGTCTCAGAAAGAGAGAGAGAGAGACCAAGTCTAAGAAAGAGAGACCCAACAGTGCTCTAAGTATATGACAAACCTATCTATCTGTCTATCTATATTACCAACCTGTCTATCTATATTTATAAACCTGTCTATCTATATTATCAACATGTCTATCTATATTATCAACCTGTCTATCTATATTACCAACCTGTCTATCTATATTATCAACCTGTCTATCTGTCTATCTATATTACCAACCTGTCTATCTATATTATCAACCTGTCTATCTATATTATCAACCTGTCTATCTATATTCAATTCAATTCAATTCAAGGGGCTTTATTGGCATGGGAAACATGTGTTAACATTGCCAAAGCAAGTAAGGTAAACAATAAAAATTAACAGTAGACATCACACATACAGAAGTTTCAAAACAATAAAGACATTGAAAATGTCATATTATATATATATATACAGTGTTTTTACAAGGTACGAATTTGAAAGGACACAAGATAAAATAAATAAGCATAGATATGGGTTGTATTTACAATGGTGCTTGTTCCTCACTGGTTGCCCTTTTCTCGTGGCAACAGGTCACAAATCTTGCTGCTCTGATGGCACACTGTGGAATTTCACCCAGTAGATATGGGAGTTTTTCAAAATTGGATTTGTTTTCGAATTCTTTGTGGATCTGTGTAATCTGAGGGAAATATGTCTCTCTAATATGGTCATACATTGGGCAGGAGGTTAGGAAGTGCAGCTCAGTTTCCACCTCATTTTGTGGGCAGTGAGCACATAGCCTGTCTTCTCTTGAGAGCCATGTCTGCCTACGGCGGCCTTTCTCAATAGCAAGGCTATGCTCGCTGAGTCTGTACATAGTCAAAGCTTTCCTTAATTTTGGGTCAGTCACAGTGGTCAGGTATTCTGCCGCTGTGTACTCTCTGTGTAGGGCCAAATAGCATTCTAGTTTGCTCTGTTTTTTTTGTTAATTCTTTCCAATGTGTCAAGTAATTATCTTTTTGTTTTCTCATGATTTGGTTGGGTCTAATTGTGCTGCTGTCATGGGGCTCTGTAGGGTGTGTTTGTGTTTGTGAACAGAGCCCCAGGACCAGCTTGCTTAGGGGACTCTTCTCCAGGTTCATCTCTCTGTAGGTGATGGCTTTGTTGTGGAAGGTTTGGGAATCGCTTCCTTTTATGTGGTTATAGAATTTAACAGCTCTTTTCTGGATTTTGATAATTAGTGGGTATCGGCCTAATTCTGCTCTGCATGCACTATTTGGTGTTCTACGTTGTACACGGAGGATATTTTTGCAGAATTCTGCGTGCAGAGTCTCAATTTGTATTACCAACCTGTCTATCTATATTACCAATCTGTCTATCTATATTACCAACCTGTCTATCTATATTACCAACCTGTCTATCTGTCTATCTATATTACCAACCTGTCTATCTATTTTACCAACCTGTCTATCTGTCTATCTATATTATCAACCTGTCTATCTATTTTACCAACCTGTCCATCTGTATATCTGTGTTACCAACCTCTCTATCTGTATATCTATATTACCAACCTGTCAATCTATATTATCAACCTGTCTATCTATATTACCAACCTTTATGTCTGTCTATCTATATTACCTATTTATATTACCAACATATCTATCTGTATATCTATTTCACCAACCTGTCTATCTGTATATCTATTTCACCAACCTGTCTATCTGTATATCTATATCAACAATCTGTCAATCTGTCGAACCTGCTCCTAGTAATCAAACAAAACACATGGCCATTTTCATCTAAGGTTATCGGGTCAATAGAACCACCTGACCTCAGCCAATCATAAAATTGTTAATGTGGCCATTGCGGTGCCAGCATGCATTGATTAAGTTCATAACTCGATTTGAGCCGCACCGAGCCAGGGACAATAAACATCGTAATGGAAATAAATCTTACTTGAGCACATAATCTCAAGAAAATCTCAATTTAAAATAGATGTTTTTAATGGTGTATTTTTTCATCATGTGAGTGTGGCCTTTCGGCCAGCGTGATTATTGACATCTTCAATCCGCTGTTTAACCTTTTCCATCAGCTCTGTGTGGCTGTATTGGATTATCTGTAGTGTTTCCATGTTGACTGAGGGTCATATTCATTACAGCAAACTGTAGCAAAATATAGCTAAACGTTTCTTATTGGATAACTTCACTTAGTACCTCATTGCTGCAGAAAATTGTATTTTAGTTGGTTGACTAATGAATTTGCCTCAGGTCATAGACCCCTATGTTGTTACCAGCCTGTCCCCCAATTAACATGTCCTGTTGAGACATCAGCCTCTTGTCCCTCTTCTAATATGTCCTGTTGAGACATCAGCCTGTTGTCCCCCTAACTAACATGTCCTGTTGAGATATCAGCCTGTTGTCCCTCTTCTAATATGTCCTGTTGAGACATCAGCCTGTTGTCCCCCTACTAACATGACCTGTTGTTACCAGCCTGTCCCCCTACTAACATGTCCAGTTGAGATATTGCCTGTTGTCCCCCTACTAATATGTCCTGTTGAGACATCAGCCTGTTGTCCCCCTACTAATATGTCCTGTTGAGACATCAGCCTGTTGTCCCCCTACTAATATGTCCTGTTGAGACATCAGCCTGTTGTCCCCCTACTAACATGACCTGTTGTTACCAGCCTGTCCCCCTACTAACATGTCCAGTTGAGATATTGCCTGTTGTCCCCCTGCTAATATGTCCTGTTGAGATATCAGCCTGTTGTCCCCCTACTAATATGTCCTGTTGAGACATCAGCCTGTTGTCCCCCTACTAATATGTCCTGTTGAGATATCAACCTGTTGTCCCCCTAACTAATATGTCCTGTTGAGACATCAGCCTGTTGTCCCCCTACTAATATGTCCTGTTGAGATATCAGCCTGTTGTCCCCCTAACTAATATGTCCTGTTGAGATATCAGCCTTGTCCCTCTACTAATATGTCCTGTTGAGACATCAGCCTGTTGTCCCTCTACTAATATGTCCTGTTGAGATATCAACCTGTTGTCCCCCTAACTAATATGTCCTGTTGAGATATCAGCCTGTTGTCCCCCTAACTAATATGTCCTGTTGAGTCATCAGCCTGTTGTCCCCCTAACTAATATGTCCTGTTGAGATATCAGCCTGTTGTCCCTCTTCTAATATGTCCTGTTGAGACATCAGCCTGTTGTCCCCCTACTAATATGTCCTGTTGAGATATCAGCCTTGTCCCTCTTCTAATATGTCCTGTTGAGACATCAGCCTGTTGTCCCCCTACTAACATGTCCTGTTGAGATATCAGCCTGTTGTCCCCCTACTAATATGTCCAGTTGTTACCAGCCTGTTGTCCCCCTACTAATATGTCCTGTTGAGATATCAGCCTTGTCCCTCTTCTAATATGTCCTGTTGAGATATCAGCCTTGTCCCTCTTCTAATATGTCCTGTTGAGATATCAGCCTTGTCCACCAGCTATGTCTGGTTGCGATATCAGCCTGTTGTCCCTCAGCTATGTCCTGTTGAGATATCAGCCTTGTCCCTCTTCTAATATGTCCTGTTGAGACATCAGCCTGTTGTCCCCCTACTAATATGTCCTGTTGAGACATCAGCCTGTTGTCCCCCTACTAACATGTCCTGTTGAGATATCAGCCTTGTCCCTCTTCTAATATGTCCTGTTGAGATATCAGCCTTGTCCCTCTTCTAATATGTCATGTTGAGATATCAGCCTTGTCCCTCTTCTAATATGTCCTGTTGAGATATCAGCCTTGTCCACCAGCTATGTCTGGTTGCGATATCAGCCTGTTGTCCCTCAGCTATGTCCTGTTGAGATATCAGCCTTGTCCCTCTTCTAATATGTCCTGTTGAGACATCAGCCTGTTGTCCCCCTACTAATATGTCCTGTTGAGACATCAGCCTGTTGTCCCCCTACTAACATGTCCTGTTGAGATATCAGCCTTGTCCCTCTTCTAATATGTCCTGTTGAGATATCAGCCTTGTCCCTCTTCTAATATGTCCTGTTGAGATATCAGCCTTGTCCTTCTTCTAATATGTCATGTTGAGATATCAGCCTTGTCCTTCTTCTAATATGTCCTGTTGAGATATCAGCCTGTTGTCCCCCTACTAATATGTCCTGTTGAGATATCAGCCTGTTGTCCCTCTTCTAATATGTCCTGTTGAGATATCAGCCTGTTGTCCCCCTAACTAATATGTCCTGTTGAGATATCAGCCTGTTGTCCCCCTACTAATATGTCCTGTTGAGATATCAGCCTTGTCCTTCTTCTAATATGTCCTGTTGAGATATCAGCCTGTTGTCCCCCTACTAATATGTCCTGTTGAGATATCAGCCTTGTCCTTCTTCTAATATGTCCTGTTGAGACATCAGCCTGTTGTCCCTCTTCTAATATGTCCTGTTGAGATATCAACCTGTTGTCCCCCTACTAATATGTCCTGTTGAGATATCAGCCTGTTGTCCCCCTAACTAATATGTCCTGTTGAGACATCAGCCTGTTGTCCCCCTACTAATATGTCCTGTTGAGATATCAGCCTGTTGTCCCCCTACTAATATGTCCTGTTGAGATAACAGCCTGTTGTCCCCCTAACTAATATGTCCTGTTGAGATATCAGCCTTGTCCCTCTTCTAATATGTCCTGTTGAGACATCAGCCTGTTGTCCCCCTACTAACATGTCCTGTTGAGATATCAGCCTGTTGTCCCCCTACTAATATGTCCAGTTGTTACCAGCCTGTTGTCCCCCTACTAATATGTCCTGTTGAGATATCAGCCTTGTCCCTCTTCTAATATGTCCTGTTGAGATATCAGCCTTGTCCCTCTTCTAATATGTCCTGTTGAGATATCAGCCTTGTCCCTCTTCTAATATGTCCTGTTGAGATATCAGCCTTGTCCACCAGCTATGTCTGGTTGCGATATCAGCCTGTTGTCCCTCAGCTATGTCCGGTTGCGATATAAGCCTGTTGTCCCCCAGCTATGTCCTGTTGAGATATCAGCCTGTTGTCCCCCTACTAATATGTCCTGTTGAGATATCAGCCTGTTGTCCCCCTACTAATATGTCCTGTTGAGATATCAGCCTTGTCCTTCTTCTAATATGGCATGTTGAGATATCAGCCTGTTGTCCCCCTAACTAATATGTCCTGTTGAGATATCAGCCTTGTCCACCAGCTATGTCTGGTTGCGATATCAGCCTGTTGTCCCTCAGCTATGTCCTGTTGAGATATCAGCCTTGTCCCTCTTCTAATATGTCCTGTTGAGACATCAGCCTGTTGTCCCCCTACTAATATGTCCTGTTGAGACATCAGCCTGTTGTCCCCCTACTAACATGTCCTGTTGAGATATCAGCCTTGTCCCTCTTCTAATATGTCATGTTGAGATATCAGCCTGTTGTCCCCCTACTAATATGTCCTGTTGAGACATCAGCCTGTTGTCCCCCTACTAACATGTCCTGTTGAGATATCAGCCTTGTCCTTCTTCTAATATGTCCTGTTGAGATATCAGCCTTGTCCTTCTTCTAATATGTCCTGTTGAGATATCAGCCTGTTGTCCCCCTACTAATATGTCCTGTTGAGATATCAGCCTGTTGTCCCCCTACTAATATGTCCTGTTGAGATATCAGCCTGTTGTCCCCCTACTAATATGTCCTGTTGAGACATCAGCCTGTTGTCCCCCTACTAATATGTCCTGTTGAGACATCAGCCTGTTGTCCCCCTAACTAATATGTCCTGTTGAGATATCAGCCTGTTGTCCCCCTACTAATATGTCCTGTTGAGATATCAGCCTTGTCCTTCTTCTAATATGTCCTGTTGAGATATCAGCCTGTTGTCCCCCTACTAATATGTCCTGTTGAGATATCAGCCTGTTGTCCCTCTTCTAATATGTCCTGTTGAGATATCAGCCTGTTGTCCCCCTAACTAATATGTCCTGTTGAGATATCAGCCTTGAACTTCTTCTAATATGTCCTGTTGAGACATCAGCCTGTTGTCCCCCTACTAATATGTCCTGTTGAGATATCAGCCTGTTGTCCCTCTTCTAATATGTCCTGTTGAGATATCAGCCTGTTGTCCCCCTACTAATATGTCCTGTTGAGACATTGCCTTGTCCTTCTTCTAATATGTCCTGTTGAGATATCAGCCTGTTGTCCCCCTAACTAATATGTCCTGTTGAGACATCAGCCTGTTGTCCCCCTACTAATATGTCCTGTTGAGATATCAGCCTGTTGTCCCCCAACTAATATGTCCTGTTGAGATATCAGCCTTGTCCCCCTAACTAATATGTCCTGTTGAGATATCAGCCTGTTGTCCCTCTACTAATATGTCCTGTTGAGACATCTGCCTGTTGTCCCCCTAACTAATATGTCCTGTTGAGATATCCATTCAAACAGAACAGTTGTAGTTATGCATGATGAGTCTTAACTGATGAATAATGAGGAGTTGGCGTATGCCTGGTCGATGGGAGAACAAACCAAGCAATCCAAATGACCAACATATTGGTAGTTTTACGTCACTGAAATGAGGCTCACATAACAACTTGATCTCTGACATCTTATTCAATTTGCAGAGGTCAAAAGGTCATGATGTTAATTCTCGGCTATAATGAAGTCTTTGGCGATTTTGTATTTGTGTTTTTTAATACAATATTTTTTTTTCTTATAAATTCTTAAAACGTTGTTGGTTAAGGGCTTGTATGTAAGCATTTCAGTGTTGTATTCGGAGCATGTGATAAATACATCCCAAATGTTTTTGTTAACTGGTCTAGGAACAGTGGGGTTAACTGGTCTAGGAACAGTGGGGTTAACTGGTCTAGGAACAGTGGGGTTAACTGGTCTAGGAACAGTGGGTTAACTGGTCTAGGAACAGTGGGTTAACTGGTCTAGGAAAAGTGGATTAACTGGCCTAGGAACAGTGGGTTAACTGGCCTAGGAACAGTGGGTTAACTGGCCTAGGAACAGTGGGTTAACTGGTCTAGGAACAGTGGGTTAACTTCCTGTTCAGGGACAGAACGACAGATATCAAAAAGAAAAAAATATATAAAATATCAAATAAAAGAAAAGAAAAAGAAAAGAAAATATCAACGAAAATAAAATACATATTTATTATTCACATGCGCCGAATACAACATTCACCTTACAGTGAAATACTTACTTACAAGCCCTTAAAACCAACAATGCAGTTTAAAAAACATATAAATAAGAATAAGAAATAAAAAGAACAAGTAATTGAAGAGCAGCAGTAAAATAACAGTAGTGAGACACTATACAGGGGGGTACCGGTACAGAGTCAATGTGGAGGCTATATACAGAGGTTACCGGTACAGAGTCAATGTGGAGACTATATACAGAGGGTACTGGTACAGAGTCAATGTGGAGACTATATACAGAGGGTACCGGTACAGAGTCAATGTGGAGACTATATACAGAGGGTACCGGTACAGAGTCAATGTGGAGGCTATATACAGGGGGTACCGGTACAGAGTTAATGTGGAGGCTATATACAGAGGGTACCGGTACAGAGTCAATGTGGAGGCTATATACAGGGGGTACCGGTACAGAGTCAATGTGGAGACTATATACAGGGGGTACCGGTACAGAGTCAATGTGGAGGCTATATACAGGGGGTACCGGTACAGAGTCAATGTGGAGGCTATATACAGAGGGTACCGGTACAGAGTCAATGTGTGGGGCACCGGTTAGTCGAGGTAATTGAGGTAATATGTAGGGAGAGTTATTAAAGTGACTATGCATAGATCATAACAGAGAGTAGCAGTGGCGTAAAGGGGGGGGGGGGGCGTAGCCATTTGATTAGCTGTTCAGGAGTCTTATGGCTTGAGGGTAGAAGCTGGTTAGAAGCCTCTTGGACCTGGACTTGGCGCTCCGTATTCCCTCTATAGTGCACTACTTTTAACCACAGCCGTACGGGCCCTGGTCAAAAGTAGTGCCCATTTGGGATGCAAACAACATCCATACTGCAGTGACATTCAACAGGCCTGGACTCATCAGATAGACCAGTACTCAGGACGAACACAAACAGAGGGGATGTTGGCAAAGACAACGTTTGAAGCAGTGTCATTTCAGATGTTATTAAAAACTAATGAAATATAATGTAATGTCTGCAGATATCCCACATTATGGACAGACAGTATGTCCTCATGGATTAGCAACAAAAACATGATGGCCCCTAAAATTATACCGAGATTTGTATTTAATGTCATATTTATTTAGCCAGGAAGTCATGCTGAGCCAACAGTCTTTATCAGATGAGCCCTGCATAAACACACCCATAAACAACAATTGCACCATACACATCTACACCCAGCAAAAAAATATAAACGCAACAGGTAAAGTGTTGGTCACGTGTTTCATGTTTCAAATAAAATATATTTTTTCTATCAAATACTGTGCACAAATTTGTTTACAAACCCTGTTAGCAAGCATTTCTCCTTTGCCAAGGTAATCCATCCACCTGACAGGTGTAGCATATCAAGAAGCTTATTGAACAGCACAATCATTGCACAGGTGCACCTTGTGCTGGGGTCAAAAAAAGGCCACTCCAAAATGTGCACAGTGCCACAGATGTGTCATGTTTTGAGGGAGGAATGTCCACCAGAGCTGTTGCCAGAGAATCTTATGTTATTTTCTCTACCATAAGACACCTCAAATGACATTTTAGAGAATTTGGCAGCATGTCCAACCGGCCTCACAACCACAGACCACGTGGATGGCATCGTGTGGGCGAGCGATTTGCTGATTACAACGTTGTGAACAGAGTGCCCCATGGTGGCGGTGGGGTTATGTTATGGGCAGGCATAATCTATGGACAACGAACACAAATGCATTTTATCAATAGCAATTTGAAAACACAGAGATACAGTGACGAGATCCTGAGGTCCATTGTCGTGTCATTCATCCTCCGCCATCACCTTATGTTTCAGCATGATAATACACGGTCCCATGTGGCAAGGATCTGTACACAGTAAGCTGAAAATGTCCCAGTTCTTACATGGCAGGCATACTCACCAGACATGTCACCCATTGAGCATGTTTGGGATGCTCTGGATCGACGTGTACGAAAGCTTGTTCCAGTTTCTGCCAATATCCAGGAACTTCACACATCCATTGAACAGGAGTGGAACAACATTCCACAGGCCACAATCAACAGCCTGATCAACTCTATGTGAAGGAGATTTGTCACACTGCATGAGGCAAATGCTGGTCACACCAGATACTGACTGGTTCTCTGATCCACACACCCTCCTTTTTTTTAAGGCATCTGTGATCAACATACTGTAAGTATGTATTCCCAGTCATGTGAAATCCATAGATTAGGGCCTGATGAATGTATTCCAATTAACTGATTTCCTGTCAATTGACTGATGTCCTTATATGAACTGTAACTCAGTAAAATCTTTCAAATTAATGCATGTTGTGTTTAGATTTTTGTATTTATACACAACACATCAATTAAACAATACATAACAAGCAAAACACAATTATCTGAAACAAACACATTCTTCAGTGAAAAAAAGCCCTCTAACATCTGCCAGGAGCCCCTCCACTCTGGAGCCCAACTATTCTGGAGCCCATCCATTCTGAAGCCCCTCCACTCTAGAGCCCCTCCCCTCTGGAGCCCATCCACTCTGGAGCCACTCCACTCTGGAGCCACTCCACTCTGGAGCCCAATTATTCTGGAGCCCAACCATTCTGGAGCCACTCCACTCTAGAGCCCATCCATTCTGGAGCCCCTCCACTCTAGAGCCCCTCCACTCTAGAGCCCATCCATTCTGGAGCCCCTCCACTCTAGAGCCCATCCATTCTGGAGCCCCTCCACTCCAGAGCCCATCCATTCTGGAGCCCCTCCACTCTAGAGCCCATCCATTCTGGAGCCCCTCCACTCCAGAGCCCATCCATTCTGGAGCCCCTCCACTCTAGAGCCCCTCCACTCTAGAGCCCATCCATTCTGGAGCCCCTCCACTCTAGAGCCCATCCACTCTAGAGCCCCTCCATTCTGGAGCCCCTCCACTCTACTGGAGCCCCTCCATTCTGGAGCCCCTCCACTCTACTGGAGCCCCTCCACTCTACTGGAGACCCTCCACTCTAGAGCCATCAATTCTGGAGCCACTCCACTCTAGAGCCCATCCATTCTGGAGCCACTCCACTCTAGAGCCCATCCATTCTGGAGCCACTCTACTCCAGAGCCCAACCATTCTGGAGCCACTCCACTCTACTGGAGCCACTCCACTCCAGAGCCCATCCATTCTGGAGCCCCTCCACTCTAGAGCCCCTCCACTCTAGAGCCCATCCATTCTGGAGCCCCTCCACTCTAGAGCCCATCCATTCTGGAGCCCCTCCACTCTAGAGCCCATCCACTCTAGAGCCCATCCATTCTGGAGCCCCTCCACTCTAGAGCCCATCCATTCTGGAGCCCCTCCACTCTAGAGCCCATCCATTCTGGAGCCACTCCACTCTACTGGAGCCACTCCACTCCAGAGCCCATCCATTCTGGAGCCCCTCCACTCTAGAGCCCATCCATTCTGGAGCCCCTCCACTAGAGCCCATCCATTCTGGAGCCACTCCACTCTACTGGAGCCACTCCACTCCAGAGCCCATCCATTCTGGAGCCCCTCCACTCTAGAGCCCCTCCACTCTAGAGCCCATCCATTCTGGAGCCCCTCCACTCTAGAGCCCATCCATTCTGGAGTCCCTCCACTCTAGAGCCACTCCACTCTAGAGCCCATCCATTCTGGAGCCCCTCCACTCTAGAGCCCATCCATTCTGGAGCCCCTCCACTCTAGAGCCCATCCATTCTGGAGCCACTCCACTCTACTGGAGCCACTCCACTCCAGAGCCCATCCATTCTGGAGCCCCTCCACTCTAGAGCCCATCCATTCTGGAGCCCCTCCACTCTAGAGCCCATCCATTCTGGAGCCCCTCCACTCTAGAGCCCATCCATTCTGGAGCCCCTCCACTCTAGAGCCCATCCATTCTTGAGCCCCTCCATTCTGGAGCTCATCCACTTTTGCCAGATGGCTCTGGGCAGGATCCACTTTCTGGTGTTTAATTATGATCGTAATCAGGGGAAATTGGGATCAATTAAAAAGAGAGAGAAATTAATGAAATGCCGTCGAGAGCCATAAGCAGAGAGACAAGCCGGCCGGACAGTTCTCATAATCGTCTCTCGTTTCTACCATCTCACGAGCAATATCAAATCATTGGGCATTCGCTGGTGAAATCATCTATCTAGCAAAATGCCCAATTATACACTAATGCTTGTGAGATTGTAGTTGACTCTGGCAGATGTGATGTTGACCTCTGTATGAAAAGTTAGCTAAATGTCTGAGTGGATTTAATCTCATTTCATTCATATACCGTATCATCCACTAATGATCGTTCTGATTATGTTGAAAAAACACAAGTAAAAAACGGATTTGTCAACGATGAAAATGACAATGTCAGCAGAAAAAGACGAAGGTTGTGATAACAAAATGACAGCAATTAAAATGAGCATTTTACCATTAAAAATGTGTTATAGAGGTCTATTTTGTGTGAATGTTTATTACAACACAACATACAAATTGTTTTCGATGCATATCTGGGACGATGGTTTTCTGATCAAAGTGTTAAAGACAGGCCGTCTGGTGTGTGGCAACTGGCAACTGTTCAACTGCACCCCAAGTACACGTGCACACACACACACGTACACACATACCCCAAGCACACGTGTACACACACACGTACACACACACCCCAAGCACACGTGCACACACACACACGTACACACACACCCCAAATACACGTGTACACACACACACACACGTACACACACACCCCAAGCACACGTGCACACACACACACGTACACACACACCCCAAGTACACGTGTACACACACACACACATACACACACACCCCAAGCACACGTGCACACACACACACGTGCACACACACACACCAAGCTGTTACTGTCATACGACAAGGTGTTGGTCACCACCTGAGCAAGAGAGATGAGGAGAGGGAAGGGGAATGGAGGAAGACAAGAGGAGAGGGAATGGAGGAAGAGAAGAGAAGAGGGAAGGGGAATGGAGGAAGAGAAGAGAAGAGGAGCGGGGAATGGAGGAAGAGAAGAGGAGAGGAGAGGGAAGGGGAATGGAGGAAGAGAAAAGAAGAGGAGAGGAAAGGGGAATGGAGGAAGAGAAGAGGAGAGGAGAGGAGAGGGAAGTAGAATGGAGGAAGAGAAGAGAAGAGGGAAGGGGATGGAGGAAGAGAAGAGGAGAGGGAAGGGGAATGGAGGAAGAGAAGAGATGAGGAGAGGGAAAGGGAATGGAGGAAGAGAAGAGAAGAGGAGCGGGGAATGGAGTAAGAGAAGAGGAGAGGGAAGGGGAATGGAGGAAGAGGAGAGGGAAGGGGAATGGAGGAAGAGAAGAGGAGAGGGAAGGGGAATGGAGGAAGAGGAGAGGGAAGGGGAATGGAGGAAGAGAAGAGAAGAGGGAAGGGGAATGGAGGAAGAGAAGAGGAGAGGAGAGGGAAGGGGAATGGAGGAAGAGAAGAGGAGAGGGAAGGGGAATGGAGGAAGAGAAGAGGAGAGGAGAGGGAAGGGGAATGGAGGAAGAGAAGAGGAGAGGGAAGGGGAATGGAGGAAGAGAAGAGGAGAGGGAAGGGGAATGGAGGAAGAGGAGAGGAGAGGAGAGGGAAGGGGAATGGAGGAAGAGAAGAGAAGAGGAGAGTGAAGGGGAATGGGGGAAGAGAAGAGAAGAGGAGAGGAGAGGGAAGGGGAATGGAGGAAGAGATGAGGAGGGGGAAGGGGAATGGAGGAAGAGAAGAGAAGAGGGAAGGGGAATGGAGGAAGAGAAGCGGAGAGGGAAGGGGAATGGAGAAAGAGAAGAGAAGAGGGACGGGGAATGGAGGAAGAGAAGAGGAGAGGAGAGGGAAGGGGAATGGAGGAAGAGAAGAGGAGAGGGAAGGGGAATGGAGGAAGAGAAGAGGAGAGGGAAGGGGAATGGAGGAAGAGGAGAGGAGAGGAGAGGGAAGGGGAATGGAGGAAGAGAAGAGAAGAGGAGAGTGAAGGGGAATGGGGGAAGAGAAGAGAAGAGGAGAGGAGAGGGAAGGGGAATGGAGGAAGAGATGAGGAGGGGGAAGGGGAATGGAGGAAGAGAAGAGAAGAGGGAAGGGGAATGGAGGAAGAGAAGCGGAGAGGGAAGGGGAATGGAGAAAGAGAAGAGAAGAGGGACGGGGAATGGAGGAAGAGAAGAGGAGAGGAGAGGGAAGGGGAATGGAGGAAGAGAAGAGGAGAGGGAAGGGGAATGGAGGAAGAGAAGAGAAGAGGGAAGGGGAATGGAGGAAGAGAAGAGAAGAGGGAAGGGGAATGGAGGAAGAGATGAGGAGAGGGAAGGGGAATGGAGGAAGAGAAGAGATGAGGAGAGGGAAGGGGAATGGAGGGAGAGATGAGAAGAGAAGAGGGAAGGGGAATGGAGGAAGAGAAGAGATGAGGAGAGGGAAGGGGAATGGAGGAAGAGGAGAGGAGAGGGAAGGGGAATGGAGGAAGAGAAGAGAAGAGGGAAGGGGAATGGAGGAAGAGAAGATGAGAGGGAAGGGGACTGGAGGGAGAGATGAGGAGTGGAGAGGGAAGGGGAATGGATGAAGAGAAGAGGAGAGGGAAGGGGAATGGAGGAAGAGAAGAGGAGAGGGAAGGGGAATGGAGGAAGAGAAGAGGAGAGGGAAGGGGAATGGAGGAAGAGAAGAGGAGAGGAGAGGGAAGGGGAATGGAGGAAGAGGAGAGGGAAGGGGAATGGAGGAAGAGAAGAGAAGAGGGAAGGGGAATGGAGGAAGAGAAGAGAAGAGGGAAGGGGAATGGAGGAATAGATGAGGAGAGGGAAGGGGAATGGAGGAAGAGAAGAGATGAGGAGAGGGAAAGGGAATGGAGGGAGAGATGAGGAGAGGGAAGGGGAATGGAGGAAGAGATGAGGAGAGGGAAGGGGAATGGAGGAAGAGAAGAGATGAGGAGAGGGAAAGGGAATGGAGGAAGAGAAGAGAAGAGGGAAGGGGAATGGAGGAATAGATGAGGAGAGGGAAGGGGAATGGAGGAAGAGATGAGGAGAGGAGAGGGAAAGGGAATGGAGGAAGAGAAGAGGAGAGGGAAGGGGAATGGAGGAAGAGAAGAGGAGAGGGAAGGGGAATGGAGGAAGAGAAGAGGAGAGGGAAGGGGAATGGAGGAAGAGAAGAGGAGAGGAGAGGGAAGGGGAATGGAGGAAGAGAAGAGAAGAGGGAAGGGGAATGGAGGAATAGATGAGGAGAGGGAAGGGGAATGGAGGAAGAGAAGAGGAGAGGGAAGGGGAATGGAGGAAGAGAAGATGAGAGGGAAGGGGAATGGAGGAAGAGAAGATGAGAGGGAAGGGGAATGGAGGAAGAGAAGATGAGAGGGAAGGGGAATGGAGGAAGAGAAGAGATGAGGAGAGGGAAAGGGAATGGAGGAAGAGAAGAGGAGAGGAGAGGGAAGGGGAATGGAGGAAGAGATGAGGAGAGGAGAGGGAAGGGGAATGGAGGAAGAGATGAGGAGAGGAGAGGGAAGGGGAATGGAGGAAGAGGAGAGGGAAGGGGAATGGAGGAAGAGATGAGGAGAGGAGAGGAGAGGGAAGCGGAATGGAGGAAGAGATGAGGAGAGGAGAGGGAAGGGGAATGGAGGAAGAGAAGAGGAGAGGAGAGGGAAGGGGAATGGAGGAAGAGAAGAGGAGAGGAGAGGGAAGGGGAATGGAGGAAGAGATGAGGAGAGGAGAGGGAAGGGGAATGGAGGAAGAGATGAGGAGAGGAGAGGAGAGGGAAGCGGAATGGAGGAAGAGAAGAGGAGAGGGGAATGGAGGAAGAGAAGAGGAGAGGAGAGGGAAGGGGAATGGAGGAAGAGAAGAGGAGAGGGAAGGGGAATGGAGGAAGAGATGAGGAGAGGAGAGGGAAGGGGAATGGAGGAAGAGGAGAGGGAAGGGGAATGGAGGAAGAGGAGAGGGAAGGGGAATGGAGGAAGAGAAGAGGAGAGGGAAGGGGAATGGAGGAAGAGAAGAGGAGAGGAGAGGGAAGGGGAATGGAGGAAGAGGAGAGGGAAGGGGAATGGAGGAAGAGAAGAGGAGAGGAGAGGGAAGGGGAATGGAGGAAGAGAAGGGGGGGACTGCGAAGGAGATGGAAACCGACTCGAGGTATATTGCCCAAGCAGACAGATGCCAAGACTGTCACTGTTGCATTGTGGGATATAAATAGAGTAGCGCCAAGTCGTTCCAACCTTATTGGAACTCAGAGGGACCACCACATTCTGCCAGGATCTCCCGCTGGCACCGAAATGAAGAAAGAGAAGAATGAGTGTGGTGAGAGAAGCCCTGTGAAAAAGGTGGACCTCCCTCGTTGGCTGTGAACTGTGGATTTACATAATGGATGTGATGGGAAGCAATGGGATGCCTTGGGCCTCTAACTGAGATCTTTTTCTCATTGTAACACTGTCTAACGCAGTGCACTGCAACACTCACAATCTGTTGTTTATTAAAGATGCACTATGTAGAAATCAATCCCCCATTTTCTGGTTGCTCATATTCTAATAGTTTGCCTAATTTCAGTTTATGTGACAAAACAAGCAAGTATATTGTTGTGAATCATTCATTGTACCATCTAAACCGCTGTAAAATATATTTTCCATAACCAAACATATTGTATTTTCAGCTGTTTGAGGCTGGTGACAGAATATCCCACCAAACAAGGACAAAGCAGGGTGCAACGATGGGAATAATAAGTTGGACCTGGGAAGAAATCATGGAAGGACAGGAGACCCTTCCTTGGCAGGAGTCACAGAGGACGCAAGAAGGATGGCGACGATCCTGGGGACCGCGGCCAGAGACCATCTGGGAGTCGGAGGTGGTCGGTCGAACCAAGTAGAGTACATGAGCCCATCTGGGAGTCGATAGAGAGGTGGTCGGTCGAACCAAGGAGAGTACCAGAGCCCGCCTGGGAGTCGATAGAGAGGTGGTCGGTCGAACCAAGGAGAGTACCAGAGCCCGCCTTAGAGTCGATAGAGGGGTGGTCGGTCGAACCAAGGAGAGTACCAGAGCCCGTCTGGGAGTCGATAGAGAGGTGGTCGGTCGAACCAAGGAGAGTACCAGAGCCCGCCTTAGAGTCGATAGAGGGGTGGTCGGTCGAACCAAGGAGAGTACCAGAGCCCGTCTGGGAGTCGATAGAGAGGTGGTCGGTCGAACCAAGGAGAGTACCAGAGCCCGTCTGGGAGTCGATAGAGAGGTGGTCGGTCGAACCAAGGAGAGTACCAGAGCCCGCCTTAGAGTCGATAGAGGGGTGGTCGGTCGAACCAAGGAGAGTACCAGAGCCCGTCTGGGAGTCGATAGAGAGGTGGTCGGTCGAACCAAGGAGAGTACCAGCGCCCGCCTGGGAGTCGATAGAGAGGTGGTCGGTCGAACCAAGGAGATTACCAGAGCCCGTCTGGGAGTCGATAGAGAGGTGGTCGGTCGAACCAAGGAGAGTACCAGAGCCCACCTGGGAGTCGATAGAGAGGTGGTCGGTCGAACCAAGGAGAGTACCAGAGCCCGCCTGGGAGTCGATAGAGAGGTGGTCGGTCGAACCAAGGAGAGTACCAGAGCCCACTTGGGAGTCGATAGAGAGGTGGTCGGTCGAACCAAGGAGAGTACCAGAGTCAGTCTGGGAGTCGATAGAGAGGTGGTCGGTCGAACCAAGGAGAGTACCAGAGCCCACTTGGGAGTCGATAGAGAGGTGGTCGGTCGAACCAAGGAGAGTACCAGAGCCCGCCTGGGAGTCGATAGAGAGGTGGTCGGTCGAACCAAGGAGAGTACCAGAGCCCACTTGGGAGTCGATAGAGAGGTGGTCGGTCGAACCAAGGAGAGTACCAGAGCCCGTCTGGGAGTCGATAGAGAGGTGGTCGGTCGAACCAAGGAGAGTACCAGAGTCAGTCTGGGAGTCGATAGAGAGGTGGTCGGTCGAACCAAGGAGAGTACCAGAGCCCGCCTGGGAGTCGATAGAGAGGTGGTCGGTCGAACCAAGGAGAGTACCAGAGCCCGCCTGGGAGTCGATAGAGAGGTGGTCGGTCGAACCAAGGAGAGTACCAGAGCCCGCCTGGGAGTCGGTAGAACAGTGTGAGGAGGGATACCGGAGAATGGAGTTGGCTCGGTGTATGCGGCAACGCAGGCCTTTGGAGGAGCATGTTGCCAGTCCTGTGAACCTGGGCCGGCTCCACGCATCTGGCCTCCAGTGTGCCTCCCCAGCCTGGTACGTCCAGTGCCTGCTTCCTGCACTCGCCCTGAAGTGCCAGAGACTGTCAGGGAGGCATTGGAGATGTTACGAGTGAGATGAGAGAGATGTTTTGCAAGTGTGTTCTGCTCAACATACGACCAGAGGATCCAGTTAGCAGTCTGGTGCAAACTAGGCTCGCTCCACCCTTCTGGTCTCCAGTGCTCCTCCCCAGCCCGGTACGTCCTGTGCCTCCTCCTCACACTGTCCCTGAAGTGCGTGTCCCCAGTCCGGTACGTCCTGTGCCTGCTCCTCGCACTCGCCCTGAAGTGTGTGTCCCCAGTCCGGTACGTCCTGTGCCTGCTCCCCGCACTCGCCCTGAAGTGTGTGTCACCAGTCCGGTACCACTTGTACCGGCTCCACGCTCCAGTGCGCATTCACAAACCAGAGCTTCCGGCGGCGGTTCACAATCCAGAGCTTCCTGCGACGATTCCCAGTCCAGAGCTTCCTGCGACGATTCCCAGTCCAGAGCTTCCTGCGACGATTCCCAGTCCAGAGCTTCCTGCGACGGTTCCCAGTCCATAGCTTCTGGCTACAGTCCCCAGTCCAGAGCTTTGCCGATGCACAAAGTTCAGCCTGGCGCGATGGCAGGATCCGGGGTCAGTGCGCGGGCTACGACCTACACCAGAGCTGCCACCGACACTAATCACCCCCCTACCCTCCCCATTTGTTTTCAGGTTTTATAGCCGGAGTCCGCACCTTTGGGAGGGTAGGGGGGTACTGTCACGCCGGTAGGTAGGGGGGGTACTGACTAGGGGGTATTCTAGTTTAGAATTTCTATGTTGTGTTCTAGTTTATATTTTCTATGTTGGTGTTGTGTATGATTCCCAATTAGAGGCAGCTGGTAATCATTGTCTCTAATTGGGGATCATATTTAAGTAGTCATTTTTCTCACCTGTGTTTGTAGGATATTAATTTTGTGCATGTGCATGTGCATCGCGTAGACACATTTAGTTGTTCGTTTATTGGTATATTTTTGTTTTGCTGAAGTTTCACTTGGAAATAAATATATGGAACTCAACATCCGCTGCGCCTTGGTCCCATTCTTACGACAACCGTGACAACTAGCTCACATAGCGCACCCCGAGAACAGATCTATGGCTTCTTAGACTTTCAATGAGTCTGACAGATCTATAACTCGTATTTCTAACTCGTCACTGAGTCAGATCTATAACTCCTATTTCTAACTCGTCACTGAGTCAGATCTATAACTCGTATTTCTAACTCGTCACTGAGTCAGATCTATAACTCCTATTTCTAACTCGTCACTGAGTCAGATCTATAACTCGTATTTCTAACTCGTCACTGAGTCAGATCTATAACTCCTATTTCTAACTCGTCACTGAGTCAGATCTATAACTCATATTTCTAACTCGTCACTGAGTCAGATCTATAACTCCTATTTCTAACTCGTCACTGAGTCAGATCTATAACTCGTATTTCTAACTCGTCACTGAGTCAGATCTATAACTCGTATTTCTAACTCGTCACTGAGTCAGATCTATAACTCGTATTTCTAACTCGTCACTGAGTCAGATCTATAACTCGTATTTCTAACTCGTCACTGAGTCAGATCTATAACTCGTATTTCTAACTCGTCACTGAGTCAGATCTATAACTCGTATTTCAAACTCGTCACTGAGTCAGATCTATAACTCGTATTTCAAACTCGTCACTGAGTCAGATCTATAACTCGTATTTCTAACTCGTCACTGAGTCAGATCTATAACTCGTATTTCTAACTCGTCACTGAGTCAGATCTATAACTCGTATTTCTAACTCGTCACTGAGTCAGATCTATAACTCGTATTTCTAACTCGTCACTGAGTCAGATCTATAACTCGTATTTCTAACTTGTCACTGAGTCAGATCTATAACTCCTATTTCTAACTCGTCACTGAGTCAGATCTATAACTCCTATTTATAACTCGTCACTGAGTCAGATCTATCGTATTCTTTGTGAATTTGGTCGCCTCAAAAAGTTACCTATT
>NC_088235.1:12966758-12969258 GCF_036934945.1 Oncorhynchus masou masou
AGTCCATCCTCACTCCCAGTCATTCCTGATACGGTTTGACTCATCAATCGTTGACTCCATCCTCACTCCCAGTCATTCCTGATACAGTTTGACTCATCAATCGTTGAGTCCATCCTCACTCCCAGTCATTCCTGATACAGTTTGACTCATCAATCGTTGAGTCCATCCTCACTCCCAGTCATTCCTGATACAGTTTGACTCATCAATCGTTGAGTCCATCCTCACTCCCAGTCATTCCTGATACAGTTTGACTCATCAATCGTTGAGTCCATCCTCACTCCCAGTCATTCCTGATACAGTTTGACTCATCAATCGTTGAGTCCATCCTCACTCCCAGTCATTCCTGATACAGTTTGACTCATCAATCGTTGAGTCCATCCTCACTCCCAGTCATTCCTGATACAGTTTGACTCATCAATCGTTGAGTCCATCCTCACTCCCAGTCATTCCTGATACAGTTTGACTCATCAATCGTTGACTCCATCCTCACTCCCAGTCATTCCTGATACAGTTTGACTCATCAATCGTTGAGTCCATCCTCACTCCCAGTCATTCCTGATACAGTTTGACTCATCAATCGTTGAGTCCATCCTCACTCCCAGTCATTCCTGATACAGTTTGACTCATCAATCGTTGACTCCATCCTCACTCCCAGTCATTCCTGATACAGTTTGACTCATCAATCGTTGAGTCCATCCTCACTCCCAGTCATTCCTGATACAGTTTGACTCATCAATCGTTGAGTCCGTCCTCACTCCCAGTCATTCCTGATACAGTTTGACTCATCAATCGTTGACTCCATCCTCACTCCCAGTCATTCCTGATACAGTTTGACTCATCAATCGTTGAGTCCATCCTCACTCCCAGTCATTCCTGATACAGTTTGACTCATCAATCGTTGAGTCCATCCTCACTCCCAGTCATTCCTGATACAGTTTGACTCATCAATCGTTGAGTCCATCCTCACTCCCAGTCATTCCTGATACAGTTTGACTCATCAATCGTTGAGTCCATCCTCACTCCCAGTCATTCCTGATACAGTTTGACTCATCAATCGTTGACTCCATCCTCACTCCCAGTCATTCCTGATACAGTTTGACTCATCAATCGTTGACTCCATCCTCACTCCCAGTCATTTCTGATACTGTTTGACTCATCAATCGTTGAGTCCATCCTCACTTCCTCCATCACCCTCAGGGCCTGCGTCTGCTCGCTCCAAGGGCAGGCTAGAACACATTGCAGAGAGGGTCATCGGCTGACACCTGCCCTCCATCAAGGTCCAGCACGTTTCCGGGGCAAGGAAGCGAGCAGGAAGAGATCATCGCCGACCCTTCCCACCCCGGTCACCCCCTCTTCCAAAAATGGTCCTCTGGCAGGTGGTTCAGGTCAATCATGACCAAAACCTCCCGTCACCTGAACGGTTTCTTTGCCCTGGGCTGTGGCCCTCACCAACCGGCCATCTGGCCCATAGAGACTAAAGGAGTATACACTCTATGTTGCACTGAACTGTACTCTAAATATTTGCACTCTGTTCATCTAGATACATTCATAGCGATTCTGTATGTATACCCACTGTATGTTTATACATTTTCAATAACGTCCTAGGAACAGGGGCAGAACGACAGATTTGTACCTTGCCAGCTCGGGGATTTGAACTTGCAACCTTTCGGTTACTAGTCCAACGCTCTAACCACTAGGCTACCCTGCCGCCCCTGATATCAACTGTATACCCACTGTATATCAACTGTGTAGCCACTGTATATTTGTATACCCACTGTATGTTTGTTTTCCCACTGCATGTTTGTACATCCACTGTATATCAACGGTATTTATTTTTTATTTTTTTACCTTTATTTAACCAGGCAAGTCAGTTAAGAACAAATTCTTATTTACAATTTACCCACTGTATATTTATAAATCTACTGTATATCAACTGTATACCCACTGTATATTTGTATACCTACTGTATATCAACTGTATATTTGTATACCCACTGTAGATTTGTATATCTACTGTATGTTTGTATACCCACTGTATATTTGTATGGCCACTGTATATTTGTATATCCACTGTATATTTGTATAGCCACTGTATATTTGTATATCCACTGTATATTTGTATATCCACTGTATATTTGTATATCCACTGTATATTTGTATAGCCACTGTATATTTGTATATCCACTGTATATTTGTATATCCACTGTATATTTGTATATCCACTGTATATTTGTATGGCCACTGCGCGTCCTTTTATATCTCCATCCTCTCTCTATCTAGTTGTATACTGAATGTAAACTTGGTTTAAACTCCTCTGCCTGTATTATGTTTTGAAATGTTATCTTTCACTAGTACAATACACCAAATACAATTCGTAATATTTGCACATTTAAAATGGCTGATAAAGAGGATTCTGATTCAACAGATGTCTCTGCTGATGTCTTGTTTGATATTTGTAATCGGATGTGGAGCTGCAGACAAATGGCCAATGACATATAACT
>NC_088235.1:12975548-12988048 GCF_036934945.1 Oncorhynchus masou masou
ATTGATCTCAACCAACAGACTTGTTGAGGAAAAAACGTAGTGTTCGATGACAGAGGACACATAACATTTATTTGTGTTCTTACATTTCGTATGTCACGAATAGAAATCGTGTGTTTCCATGGCATTTTCACCTCTACCGATAGTCCTGTCACAAAAACTGTTGCTTTAATTAGCAAATGTGCCTAGACTGGTCTGGAAATGTGTGCTGTAGCCAACAGGCAGACACAGTGCACGTAGACTAGCATATATCATTATAATATTTAGATTTATCAAACGGCAGCCAAGCATCGATGATCATGATCATGTCACCAGAATAAGACTCTGGAAATTTATTTATCACCCTGCACCCTACACCCTACACCATGCACCCTATACACGACACCCTACACCCTGAACCCTGCACCCTGCACTCTACACCTTGAACCCTGCACCCTACACCTTGCACCCTACACCCTACACCCTGAACCCTGCACCCTACACCCTACACCCTACACCGTGCACTCTACACCCTACACCCTACACCGTGCACTCTACACCCTGCACCCTACACCCTGCACCCTACACCCTACAACCTACAACCTACACCCTGCACCCTGCACCCTACACCCTACACCCTACACCCTACAACCTACACCCTACACCCTGCACCCTACACCCTGCACCCTACACCCTACAACCTACACCCTGAACCCTGCACCCTACACCCTACACCCTACACCGTGCACTCTACACCCTGCACCCTACACCCTGCACCCTACACCCTGCACCCTACACCCTGCACCCTACACCCTGCACCCTGCACCCTACACCCTGAACCCTGCACCCTACACCTTGCACCCTACACCCTGAACCCTGCACCCTACACCCTACACCGTGCACTCTACACCCTGCACCCTACACCCTGCACCCTACACCCTACAACCTACACCCTGCACCCTGCACCCTACACCCTGCACCCTACACCTTGCACCCTACACTCTACACCTTGCACCCTACACCCTGCACCCTACACCTTGCACCCTACACTCTACACCCTGCACCCTACACCCTACAACCTACACCCTACACCCTGCACCCTACACCCTGCACCCTGCACCCTACACCTTGCACCCTGCACCCTACACCTTGCACCCTACACCTTGCACCCTACACTCTACACCTTGCACCCTACACCTTGCACCCTACACCCTACACCCTGCACCTTGCACCCTACACCTTGCATCCTACACTCTACACCTTGCACCCTACACCTTGCACCCTACACCCTACACCCTGCACCTTGCACCATACACCTTGCATCCTACACCCTACATCCTACACCCTGCACCCAACACCCTGCACCATACACCCTGCACTCTACACCATGCACCCTACAGCCTAACATACAAAATAAGTTCAGTAAAACAGACAGGAATAAAACATATTTTACGATAGTAACGGTGTGTCCCAAATGATAACCTATTCCCTATATAGTGAACCCTTTCCACTACATAGGTAATAATAGGTTACTATTTTGGACATAACCTTACTATGGTAAAATATGTAGTGCACTGTTTAGACAATTGGGAGCCCTAAAGACGCTCATGGAGATTCATAAAATGCTGTTCTATATTGGATTCCAGCAGGTGTATAAATCAGAGGGGACAGTCAAAAGGGCAGGATGAAACTTCTCATTTGATTATTTTGACTGATCTGTCGTGGAGGAGGAGTCCTTTGGCCCCTGGGCCTGTTGTTATTGTGGACAGACACTCTTTATGACAGAGGAATTCACCATCAGACAGACAGATAGACAGACAGATAGACAGTCAGGAGACAGACAGATAGACAGTCGGGAGACAGCATTAGGGCTGTGGTTTGGGGAAAGCATTAGGGCTGTGGTTTGGGGAAAGATTAGGGCTATGGTTTGGGGAAAGATTAGGGCTATGGTTTGGGGAAAGATTAGGGCTATGGTTTGGGGAAAGATTAGGGCTATGGTTTGGGGAAAGATTAGGGCTATGGTTTGGGGAAAGATTAGGGCTATGGTTTGGGGAAAGATTAGGGCTATGGTTTGGGGAAAGATTAGGGCTATGGTTTGGGGAAAGCATTAGGGCTATGGTTTGGGGAAAGCAATTGAGCTATGGTTTGGGGAAAGCATAAAACATAAATATATATATATTTTTTTTATTACAATCATTTTTTGCTCTTTCAATTTAGTATAATCACGTACTCTCGCTGCTTGTTAGAAAATTGTGATCTACCACGGTGCAGTGGTCTAAGCATCGCACTATGGCTCTGAACATCATGAGCTCAGCAGTGTCCCACTTTTTAAAATAAAGATTTGGTGACTGCTGAGGGCAGCACATATTGATGTCCTCTGGACCTTCTCAAAGGTCAGAAATAGATGTGTGCTTCTGGTGACCAAGCTGGACATCAACCTCCTGGTCTTTATCTAACACCCTCCTGGTCTTTAATCATCTCTGTCTATAACACCCTCCTGGTCTTTATCTAACACCCTCCTGGTCTTTAATCATCTCTGTCTATAACACCCTCCTGGTCTGTATGCATCTCTGTCTATAACACCCTCCTGGTCTGTAGTCATCTCTGTCTATAACACCCTCCTGGTCTTTAATCATCTCTGTCTATAACACCCTCCTGGTCTGTCTTCATCTCTGTCTATAACACCCTCCTGGTCTGTAGTCATCTCTGTCTATAACACCCTCCTGGTCTGTATTCATCTCTGTCTATAACACCCTCCTAGTCTTTATCTAACACCCTCCTGGTCTTTAATCATCTCTGTCTATAACATCCTCCTGGTCTTTAATGATCTCTGTCTATAACACCCTCCTGGTCTGTAATCATCTCTGTCTATAACACCCTCCTGGTCTGTAGTCATCTCTGTCTATAACACCCTCATGGTCTGTCTTCATCTCTGTCTATAACACCCTCCTGGTCTGTAGTCATCTTTGTCTATAACACCCTCCTGGTCTTTATCTAACACCCTCCTGGTCTTTATCTAACACCCTCCTGGTCTGTATTCATCTCTGAGACTTGCGTTGTCATCTCACTGATATCTCTACTCTTTCCCTTTCTATCTCTCTCTCTCTCTATCTATCTCTGTTTCTCTCTCTCTCTGTTCCTCTCTATCTATCTCTCTGTCTCTCTCTATCTATCTCTCTGTCTCTCTCTCTCTATCTCTATCTATCTCTGTCCCTGTCCCTCTCTCTCTCTCTCTCTTTCACACTGTCTCTCCATTCCTATCTCTATGTCTCAGTCTGTCTTTTTTACCCGCAGTAGAAATGCAGGGTCTCCCCAGTGATTTACCAACATATACATAATAAATGTGCAGCTGTAGTTTAAGCTGCGATGAAACGTTCCCTCTACGGGCCACCGTGTGTGTGTTTATGTGAGTGTGTGTGTCTGGTTTCATGTGTGTGTGTGTGTGTGTGTGTGTTTGTGTGTGTGTGTGCGTGCGTGTGTGTTTGTGTATGTATGTGTGTGTGTGTGCGTGCGTGCGTGTGTGTTTGTGTGTGTGTGTGTGTGTGTGTGTGTGTGTGTGTGTGTGTGTGTGTGTGTGTGTGTGTGTGTGTGTGTGTGTGTGTGTGTGTGTGTGTGTGTGTGTGTGTGTGTGTGTGTGTGTGTGTGTGTGTGTGTGTGTGTGTGTGTGCGTGCGTGCGTGTGTTTGTGTATATATGTGCGTGTGTGTTTCAGCGCTTGGCCGCGGTAGTGATTTAAGGAGCTGACATTTACAGTGAGCTTGCCTATTATTCAGAGTGACTGTCTGTGTACAGACCGGCGTTTTACAGAACACAGGGAGGTGATGCTGAAGGAGACAGAGGACAGGAGGGAGCAGGATGGGGGCAGATTCAAACATACAGAACAGTGCACTGTAGTACACTTCCCAGAAGGGTACAGTGCATAGTGTACAGTACACACCACACACACACTGTCCATGTAGCCAATGTATAATGGTTTCCAGTGATGCTCACCAGTAGTGTTCAGTCAGTGACGTCCCCTGCTCTGAGATATAAGGGGGAGCATTTCCCCTTGATCTGCTAACACCTGTCACTCCAACACCTCTCACATCCTTGGCCTACAGTCCCTCTAACATCGCTGTACCTTGTATGACGTTAAATATTTTACCCTTCCTCTCGTCTCGTTCGTCTCTTGCCGCCAGTGGGAAAAGCGTTCCACCCGTCTAAAGACGCGCTTGGCTAAATAAAGGTGAAATGAAACTGGCTTTTAAACTATCCGATCCTGAATCACTCAGGACGGTTGAGATTCTCCATCTGAATAGGGTTATGGAAGATACCATGATACTAATGGAAGTCTGTCCCTCAGTGGAATCCCTGAACACCCGTTTACAGTCTCCCTCCCCGTTCGGTGACGCTCTGGACGTTTCATTCCTGCTTAGGGGCAGAAAACAGACACTTACAGTGCATCTAGAGAGAGACAGAGACAGAGAGCATTTACAATAAAACCTTTCTGAACACTCGGCTCGTGTTTCCTGTTTTGGCAGGACATAAAGCTTGTGTCCAGACCTCATTTTCACGGCGCCATCCTCCGGACACTGGGACCCAAAATCAATATGGTTGCAGAGTTGAATACTTGGAAAAAATATATATATATTGGGGAAGGGGGGGGGGGGGGATGTCCTCTTTGAGACACCATACTATTCATAGACCTTCCTAGTTTTGTCTGGTCCTGTTATGGTTTGTGCTGTTATTTTCATATCCTCCATGTGAGCAGACTTTAAGGTCCAGTCGTCCTTTAGCAGTTTTACTAGTGTTTTCTGGACACAGTATTGTCCTGTCTGGTGAAGAGCATTCCGTTCCTCCGTCAGAGAGCACAGGGCGGTAATCGAATCGTGTAGCCAGGCTGAAAGCCCCCAGAGCTGGGTGTGGAGATCTGCTTGGGCCCTCTCTGGCTAAACTCACCCGGAGGTTAGCATGTTGATCGTCATGGAAACGTGCATCACTGCTTTAACATGGGAGTGATGTGAGTCAAAATGGCCACCTTTGTTTACCAGGAGAAATGACAGTGTTCACTGTGCAGTAAATTACTCATGTTACTCATGTTCTCATGTTTTGTCATTTAGCAGAAGCTTTTATCCAAAGACACTTTTCCAGTCCTGCGTTCTTACAGGTGGTCCCGGGAATCAAACCCACAATCCTGGCATTGCAAATGCCATGCTCTGCCAATTTATCATATCCCTATACAGTTTCCTACAGGAGACCTACTAGTACTACGGATTCCAAGGCTCTCAGTAGGATCCTTGATCCAGGGTCTGCGCACAATCACAATCACGTGTCAGCGTGTGGCTGGTGGGAGGAGCTATAGGAGGATCATTGTAATGGCTGGAATGGTATCAAACACGTCAAACACATGGGAACCACATGTTCCAATCCACACGCACACGCACACGCACACGCACAGGCACACACACACACACACACACACGCACGCACGCACGCACGCACACACACACACACACACACATGCACACACACAGACACACACATGCCCGACAACGTTCCGGGACAGAGTCCCAGGACAGAGACCCTCCAGTATCTCCAGGAGGGTTCAAGTCAAGTAGCAGGTGACAAGTAGTCTCACTCTGTGGGGGGGTTGGAATGTGTTCTGTAGGGGTGAGGATTGTCCCGTTGGTACTCCTCTCTAGTGACTGGCAGAGAGAGAGAGAGAGAGAGAGAGAGAGAGAGAGAGAGAGAGAGAGAGAGAGAGAGAGAGAGAGTGTTTAATCTGAACCTAGCGACTGATTCGTCTCACTCACCAACACACAGCCCCTGAACTGCTGTACATCACCTTGACAGCAGACACACACACACACACACACACACACACACACACACACACACACACACACACATAAAGGGCGAGAGAGGTTCTGTGGGTCACCTGGGTGACAGACAAGAATAGTTTGGCATCTGAAGTGACCAAACTCTGACCTCACCCTCTCATGACCTGCTACGACCTTTCCCCTTGCTACGTGCCTGATCCTGTACACACACACACACACACACACACACACACACACACACACACACACACACACACACACACACACACACACACACACACACACACACAATGGAAAAATGTATGTAATAAATGTATCAGTAGCCACTTTAAACAATGGCACTTTATATAATGTTTACATACCCTACATCACTCATCTCATATGTATATACTGTACTCTATACCATCTACTGCATTTTGCCTATGCCGTTCGGCCATCACTCATTCATAAATCTTATGTACATATTCTTATTCATTCATTTACACGTGTGTGTATAAGGTAGTTGTGAAATTGTTAGGTTACATTACTTGTAAGATATTATTGCATGGTCAGAACTAGAAGCACAAGCATTTTGCTGCTCTCGCATTATAATCTGCTAACCATATGTATGTGGCAAATACAATTTGATTTGACAGACAGACAGGCAGACAGGCAGACAGGCAGACAGGCAGACAGGCAGACAGGCAGACAGGCAGACAGGCAGACAGACAGACAGACAGACATGTATCTTCTACAACTTCATCTAATAATCTCTGCCATCACATTACTGCAAAAAATAACATGCTGTGATGCTGCACAGTGCAAAGTGATGATTCATTTCTCCTCTTCTTCATGTCCCACCTATCTACATGTTACATGTCCCACCTATCTACATGTTACATGTCCCGCCTATCTACATGTTACATGTCCCACCTATCTACATGTTACATGTCCTACCTATCTACATGTTACATGTCCCACCTATCTACATGTTACATGTCCTACCTATCTACATGTTACATGTCCTACCTATCTACATGTTACATGCCCTACCTATCTACATGTTACATGTCCTACCTATCTACATGTTACATGTCCTACCTATCTTCATGTTACATGTCCCACCTATCTACATTTTACATGTCCCACCTATCTACATGTTACATGTCCCACCTATCTGCATGTTACATATCCTACCTATCTACATGTTACATATCCTACCTATCTACATGTTACATATCCTACCTATCTACATGTTACATGTCCCACCTATCTACATGTTACATGTCCCACCTATCTACATGTTACATGTCCCACCTATCTACATGTTACATGTCCTACCTATCTACATGTTACATGTCCCACCTATCTACATGTTACATGTCCCACCTATCTACATGTTACATGTCCTACCTATCTACATGTTACATGTCCCACCTATCTACATGTTACATATCCTACCTATCTACATGTTACATGTCCCACCTATCTACATGTTACATGTCCCACCTATCTACATGTTACATGTCCCACCTATCTACATGTTACATGTCCTACCTATCTACATGTTACATGTCCCACCTATCTACATGTTACATATCCTACCTATCTACATGTTACATGTCCCGCCTATCTACATGTTACATGTCCCGCCTATCTACATGTTACATGTCCCACCTATCTACATGTTACATGTCCTACCTATCTACATGTTACATGTCCCACCTATCTACATGTTACATGTCCCACCTATCTACATGTTACATGTCCCACCTATCTACATGTTACATGTCCTACCTATCTACATGTTACATGTCCCACCTATCTACATGTTACATGTCCTACCTATCTACATGTTACATGTCCCACCTATCTACATGTTACATGTCCCACCTATCTGCATGTTACATATCCTACCTATCTACATGTTACATGTCCCACCTATCTACATGTTACATGTCCCACCTATCTACATGTTACATGTCCCACCTATCTGCATGTTACATATCCTACCTATCTACATGTTACATGTCCCACCTATCTTCATGTTACATGTCCCACCTATCTGCATGTTACATATCCTACCTATCTACATGTTACATGTCCCACCTATCTACATGTTACATGTCCCACCTATCTACATGTTACATGTCCTACCTATCTACATGTTACATGTCCTACCTATCTACATGTTACATGTCCCACCTATCTACATGTTACATGTCCCACCTATCTACATGTTACATGTCCTACCTATCTACATGTTACATGTCCCACCTATCTACATGTTACATATCCTACCTATCTACATGTTACATGTCCCACCTATCTACATGTTACATGTCCCACCTATCTACATGTTACATGTCCCACCTATCTACATGTTACATGTCCTACCTATCTACATGTTACATGTCCCACCTATCTACATGTTACATATCCTACCTATCTACATGTTACATGTCCCACCTATCTACATGTTACATGTCCCGCCTATCTACATGTTACATGTCCCACCTATCTACATGTTACATGTCCTACCTATCTACATGTTACATGTCCCACCTATCTACATGTTACATGTCCCACCTATCTACATGTTACATGTCCCACCTATCTACATGTTACATGTCCTACCTATCTACATGTTACATGTCCCACCTATCTACATGTTACATGTCCCACCTATCTACATGTTACATGTCCCACCTATCTACATGTTACATGTCCCACCTATCTGCATGTTACATATCCTACCTATCTACATGTTACATGTCCCACCTATCTACATGTTACATGTCCCACCTATCTACATGTTACATGTCCCACCTATCTGCATGTTACATATCCTACCTATCTACATGTTACATGTCCCACCTATCTACATGTTACATGTCCCACCTATCTACATGTTACATGTCCCACCTATCTGCATGTTACATATCCTACCTATCTACATGTTACATGTCCCACCTATCTTCATGTTACATGTCCCGTCTATCTACATGTTACATGTCCTACCTATCTACATGTTACATATCCCACCTATCTACATGTTACATGTCCCACCAGTATGGAGGGTTAGTGGAGGGATAGGAGAGCTGGAGAGGAGGTACAGTATGGAGGGTTAGTGGAGGGATAGGAGAGGGGGGGAGGTACAGTATGGAGGGTTAGTGGAGGGATAGGAGAGCTGGAGAGGAGGTACAGTATAGATGGTTAGTGGAGGGATAGGAGAGGAGGAGAGGAGGTACAGTATGGAGGGTTAGTGGAGGGATAGGAGAGGGGGAGCAGGTACAGTTTGGAGGGTTAGTGGAGGGATAGGAGTGGAGGAGAGGAGGTACAGTATGGAGGGTTAGTGGATGGATAGGAGAGGAGGAGAGGAGAGGAGGTACAGTATAGAGGGTTAGTGGAGGGATAGGAGAGGAGGAGGAGGTACAGTATAGAGGGTTAGTGGAGGGATAGGAGAGGAGGAGGAGGTACAGTATAGAGGGTTAGTGGAGGGATAGGAGACGAGAGGAGGTACAGTATAGAGGGTTAGTGGAGGGATAGGAGAGGAGAGGAGGTACAGTATAGAGGGTTAGTGGAGGGATAGGAGATGAGGAGGATGTACAGTTTAGAGGGTTAGTGGAGGGTTAGGAGAGGACGAGGAGGTACAGTATGGAGGGTTAGTGGAGGGATAGGAGAGGAGGTGGAGGTACAGTATGGAGGGTTAGTGGAGAGATAGGAGAGTAGGAGAGGAGGTACAGTATAGAGGGTTAGTGGAGGGATAGGAGAGGAGGAGAGGAGGTACAGTATGGAGGGTTAGTGGAGGGATAGGAGAAGGGGAGGAGGTACAGTATAGAGGGTTATTCGAGAGACAGGAGAGGAGGAGAGGAGGTACAGTATGGAGGGTTATTCGTGGGATAGGAGAGGAGGAGAGGAGGTACAGTATAGAGGGTTAGTGGGGGGATAGGAGAGGAGGAGAGGAGGTACAGTATGGAGGGTTAGTGGAGGGATAGGAGAGGGGGGAGGTACAGTATAGAGGGTTAGTGGAGGGATAGGAGAGGACGAGGAGGTACAGTATGGAGGGTTAGTGGAGGGATAGGAGAGGAGGAGGAGGTACAGTTTAGAGGGTTAGTGGGGGGATAGGAGAGGAGGAGGAGGTACAGTTTAGAGGGTTAGTGGAGGGATAGGAGAGGAGGTGAGGAGGTACAGTATAGAGGGTTAGTGGAGGGAGAGGAGAGGTTGAGGAGGTACAGTTTAGAGGGTTAGTGGGGGGATAGGAGAGGAGGAGGAGGTACAGTATAGATGGTTGTGGAGGGATAGGAGAGGAGGAGGAGGTACAGTTTAGAAGGTTAGTGGGGGGATAGGAGAGGAGGAGGAGGTACAGTTTAGAGGGTTAGTGGAGGGATAGGAGAGGAGGAGAGGAGGTACAGTATGGAGGGTTAGTGGAGGGATAGGAGAGGAGGAGGAGGTACAGTATAGAGGGTTAGTGGAGGGATAGGAGAGGAGGAGAGGAGGTACAGTATGGAGGGTTAGTGGAGGGAGAGGAGAGGAGGAGGAGGTACAGTTTAGAGGGTTAGTGTGGGGATAGGAGAGGAGGTACAGTATAGATGGTTGTGGAGGGATAGGAGAAGAGGAGGAGGTACAGTTTAGAGGGTTAGTGGGGGGATAGGAGAGGAGGAGAGGAGGTACAGTATGGAGGGTTAGTGGAGGGAGAGGAGAGGAGGAGGAGGTACAGTTTAGAGGGTTAGTGTGGGGATAGGAGAGGAGGTACAGTATAGATGGTTGTGGAGGGATAGGAGAAGAGGAGGAGGTACAGTTTAGAGGGTTAGTGGAGGGAGAGGAGAGGAGGAGGAGGTACAGTTTAGAGGGTTAGTGGAGGGAGAGGAGAGGAGGAGGAGGTAGAGTATGGAGGGTTAGTGGAGGGATAGGAGAGGAGGAGGAGGTACAATATGGAGGGTTAGTGGAGGGACAGGAGAGGAGGAGAGGAGGTAGAGTATAGAGGGTTAGTGGAGGGATAGGAGAGGAGGAGTAGGTACAATATGGAGGGTTAGTGGAGGGATAGGAGAAGAGGAGGAGGTACAGTTTAGAGGGTTAGTGGAGGGAGAGGAGAGGAGGAGGAGGTAGAGTATAGAGGGTTAGTGGAGGGACAGGAGAGGAGGAGGAGGAGGAGGTAGAGTATAGAGGGTTAGTGGAGGGATAGGAGAGGAGGAGGAGGTACAATATGGAGGGTTAGTGGAGGGAGAGGAGAGGAGGAGAGTAGGTAGAGTATAGAGGGTTAGTGGAGGGATAGGAGAGGAGGAGAGGAGGTAGAGTATAGAGGGTTAGTGGAGGGATAGGAGAGGAGGAGGAGGTACAATATGGAGGGTTAGTGGAGGGACAGGAGAGGAGGAGAGGAGGTAGAGTATAGAGGGTTAGTGGAGGGATAGGAGAGGAGGAGGAGGTACAGTATGGAGGGTTAATGGAGGGATAGGAGAGGAGGAGAGGAGAGGAGGTACAGTATAGAAGGTTAGTGGAGGATAGGAGAGGAGGAGGAGGTACAGTATGGAGGGTTAGTGGAGGGATAGGAGAGGAGGAGAGGAGGTACAGTATGGAGTGTTAGTGGAGGGATAGCAGAGGAGGAGGAGGTACAGTATAGAGGGTTAGTGGTGGGATAGGAGAGGAGAGGAGGTACAGTATGGAGGGTTAGTGGAGGATAGGAAAGGAGGAGAGGAGGTACAGTATAGATGGTTAGTGGAGGATAGGAAAGGAGGAGAGGAGGTACAGTATAGAGGGTTAGTGGAGGGATAGGAGAGGAATAGAGGAGGTACAGCATAGAGTGTTAGTGAAGGGATAGCAGAGGAGGAGGAGTTACAATATGGAGGGTTAGTGGAGGGAGAGGAGAGGAGGAGGAGGTACAGTATAGAAGGTTAGTGGAGGGATAGGAGAGGAGGAGGTGGATAGACGGAGGGGAGAAGGAGGAGAGAAGGAGGGCTCATATTTATGGCCCCATTCCAGCAGATGAGTGGCATCAATCATTACCTCCCAGCAACCCCCCAGCCAGACTCCACCAAGCCACACACACACACACACACACACACACACACACACACACACACACACACACACACACACACAGACTCTGACATACACACACACACTCTGACACACACGCACATACGCACGCACACATGCACACACACAACCACGCTCACACACGCACACACACACACAACCACGCTCATACACGCACACACACGTATGTACGCTCACACACACACAAACGTTCGTACGCACACACACACACACACACACACACACACACACACAACCACGCTCATACACGCACACACACGTATGTACGCACACACACACACATGTACGTACGCACGCACACATACACACACACACAACCACGCTCACACACACACACACACACACACACACACACACACACACACACACACACACACACACACACACACACACACACACACACACACACACACACACACACTAGTCTGAGAGGGGCTGCTGTCTTTGTGTTGTGGGGGAGTGGTGGAGCCTCCGAGGGGCCTCTGGACAGTGTCTCATGCCTGTGGCATGCTTCCTTTCCACCACACCTCAGACAGAACACCCCGAGGTGGCCGAGCACACAGACAGACCATCCATCACACACACTGGACAAATAAACAGGGCAAACAGTGAGCTGTGGTCTGTGAGCTAGCCCAGCCTACAGAAACAGAGGCAGAGATGACCAGCCTAC
>NC_088235.1:12990548-13003450 GCF_036934945.1 Oncorhynchus masou masou
CTGTCTACCTCTAGTTGCCAATCGTAAATAACACATTCTGCTAACTGTCTACCTCTAGTTGCCAATCGTAAATAACACATTCTGCTAACTGTCTACCTCTAGTTGCCAATCGTAAATAACACATTCTGCTAACTGTCTACCTCTAGTTGCCAATCGTAAATAACACATTCTGCTAACTGTCTACCTCTAGTTGCCAATCGTAAATAACACATTCTGCTAACTGTCTACCTCTAGTTGCCAATCGTAAATAACACATTCTGCTAACTGTCTACCTCTAATTGCCAATTGTAAATAACACATTCTGCTAACTGTCTACCTCTAGTTGCCAATCGTAAATAACACATTCTGCTAACTGTCTACCTCTAGTTGCCAATCGTAAATAACACATTCTGCTAACTGTCTACCTCTAGTTGCCAATCGTAAATAACACATTCTGCTAACTGTCTACCTCTAGTTGCCAATCGTAAATAACACATTCTGCTAACTGTCTACCTCTAGTTACCAATCGTAAATAACACATTCTGCTAACTGTCTACCTCTAGTTGCCAATCGTAAATAACACATTCTGCTAACTGTCTACCTCTAGTTGCCAATCATAAATAACACATTCTGCTAACTGTCTACCTCTAGTTGCCAATCGTAAATAACACATTCTGCTAACTGTCTACCTCTAGTTGCCAATCGTAAATAACACATTCTGCTAACTGTCTACCTCTAGTTGCCAATCATAAATAACACATTCTGCTAACTGTCTACCTCTAGTTGCCAATCCCCGCTGGAGTCCTGAGTCTCGACACATTTCTCCTACTACACTGGCTATAACAGATAGTGATGAGAAACCAGCTGACGAGAGGAGGTGTATCACACAAGGTAAAGCATTGCCTGGACAACCACCCTGAGCCCAGACCTCATCTCCACACTAACAGAGTGTCCCAAACGGCACCCCATTCCCTATACTCTGGTTAACAGTAATGCACTATATATAGGGAATAGCGTACAATTTCAGATTTCAGATACCCTGGCCCATCTCAGCTAACTATCTAAGAGAAAATCAAATATTTCATTTTGGGCTTTGCTAATATCAGCGATTTTTACTCGCTTAATGGTGTTTTTATTGATTGGATGGTTAATGGCCCATATCTGAGGCAGATGTAGTGAGGAATAGCTGTCTGAGGTAAAGCTATAAAACAACCTTACTCCTCCGTCAGGGGAAGAGAGAGAGAGGGTGGGATGGAGAAAACAGGGTGAGAGAGAGAGAGAGGGTGGGATGGAGAAAACAGAGTGAGAGAGAGAGAGCGCGAGGAGGAGAGGCTTGCGTTTAATCTAGTGAACACCAGGGAAGAGGGGAAGGAGAGAAAGAACGGCAGACAGATTAGTGATAACTGATGACCAGGGAAGAGGGGAAGGAGAGAAAGAACGCCAGACAGATTAGTGATAACTGATGACCAGGGAAGAAGGGAAGGAGAGAAAGAACGGCAGACAAATTAGTGATAACTGATGACCAGGGAAGAAGGGAAGGAGAGAAAGAACGGCAGACAAATTAGTGATAACTGATGACCAGGGAAGAGGGGAAGGAGAGAAAGAACGCCAGACAGATTAGTGATAACTGATGACCAGGGAAGAGGGGAAGGAGAGAAAGAACGCCAGACAGATTAGTGATGACTGATGACCAGGGAAGAGGGGAAGGAGAGAAAGAACGGCAGACAAATTAGTGATAACTGATGACCAGGGAAGAGGGGAAGGAGAGAAAGAACGGCAGACAAATTAGTGATAACTGATGACCAGGGAAGAGGGGAAGGAGAGAAAGAACGGCAGACAGATTAGTGATAACTGATGACCAGGGAAGAGGGGAAGGAGAGAAAGAACGGCAGACAAATTAGTGATAACTGATGACCAGGGAAGAGGGGAAGGAGAGAAAGAACGTTAGACGTATTAGTGATAACTGATGACCAGGGAAGAGGGGAAGGAGAGAAAGAACGTTAGACGTATTAGTGATAACTGATGACCAGGGAAGAGGGGAAGGAGAGAAAGAACGCCAGACAGATTAGTGATAACTGATGACCAGCGAAGAGGGGAAGGAGAGAAAGAACGCCAGACAGATTAGTGATAACTGATGACCAGCGAAGAGGGGAAGGAGAGAAAGAACGCCAGACAGATTAGTGATAACTGATGACCAGCGAAGAGGGTAAGGAGAGAAAGAACGCCAGACAGATTAGTGATAACTGATGACCAGGGAAGAGGGGAAGGAGAGAAAGAACGCCAGACAGATTAGTGATAACTGATGACCAGGGAAGAGGGGAAGGAGAGAAAGAACGCCAGACAGATTAGTGATAACTGATGACCAGGGAAGAGGGGAAGGAGAGAAAGAACGCCAGACAGATTAGTGATAACTGATGACCAGCGAAGAGGGGAAGGAGAGAAAGAACGCCAGACAGATTAGTGATAACTGATGACCAGCGAAGAGGGGAAGGAGAGAAAGAACGCCAGACAGATTAGTGATAACTGATGACCAGGGAAGAGGGGAAGGAGAGAAAGAACGCCAGACAGATTAGTGATAACTGATGACCAGGGAAGAGGGGAAGGAGAGAAAGAACGCCAGACAGATTAGTGATAACTGATGACCAGGGAAGAGGGGAAGGAGAGAAAGAACGGCAGACAGATTAGTGATAACTGATGACCAGGGAAGAGGGGAAGGAGAGAAAGAACGCCAGACAGATTAGTGATAACTGATGACCAGGGAAGAAGGGAAGGAGAGAAAGAACGCCAGACAGATTAGTGATAACTGATGACCAGGGAAGAAGGGAAGGAGAGAAAGAACGCCAGACAGATTAGTGATAACTGATGACCAGGGAAGAGGGGAAGGAGAGAAAGAATGCCAGACAGATTAGAGATAACTGATAGACACACAAAACTAGACAGGTTGTGGTACCATCCTCTCTGTCCACTCTACCTGATAGACACACAAAACTAGACATGCTGTGGTGCCATCCTCTTTGTCCCCTCTACCTGATAGACACACAAAACTAGACATGCTGTGGTACCATCCTCTCTGTCTCCTCTACCTGATAGACACACAAAACTAGACATGCTGTGGTACCATCCTCTCTGTCTCCTCTACCTGATAGACACACAAAACTAGACATGCTGTGGTACCATCCTCTCTGTCTCCTCTATCTGATAGACACAGTGGAGGCTGCTGAGGGGAGGACGGCTCATAATAAAGGCTGGACTGGAGTATCAACCACCATTCCATTGACTCCACTCCATTGACTCCATTCCATTGACTACACTCCATTGACTCCATTCTATTGACTCCATTCCATTGACTCCACTCCATTGACTCCACTCCATTGACTCCATTCCATTGACTCCATTCCATTGACTCCATTCTATTGACTCCATTCCATTGACTCCACTCCATTGACTCCACTCCATTGACTCCATTCCATTGACTCCATTCCATTGACTCCATTCCATTGACTCCACTCCATTGACTCCATTCCATTGACTCCCCTCCATTGACTCCACTCCATTGACTCCATTCCATTGACTCCATTCCATTGACTCCATTTAATTGACTCCACTCCATTGACTTCATTCCATTGACTCCATTCCATTGACTCCATTTCATTGACTCCACTCCATTGACTACATTCCATTGACTCCATTCCATTGACTCCATTTCATTGACTCCACTCCATTGACACCCATTCCATTGACTTCATTCCAGCCATCATTATGAGCCGTCCTCCCCTCAGCAGCCTCCACTGCTGTAGCACCATCTTCCCCTCCCCTGTCCCTCCATCTCTCTCCCTACCTTGCTCCTCCTCTCTCTCTCAGGTCATCAGCAACCAAACCACAACAAAGGGCTGTCGTCGGTTGGTCATTGGGTTGCCGCGGTGACCTTGGCTGTGACATCACGCAGCGGGGGAAAACGATGAAGCCATTAGGCTGAGGCAGGGCCGCTCCATAAATCACAGCATTTCCAATAAGCTGCCTTAATGGTCATCCATCACTGTGTGTGTGTGTGTGTGTGTGTGTATGTGTGTGTGTGTGTGTGTGTGTGTGTGTGTGTGTGTGTGTGTGTGTGTGTGTGTGTGTGCGTGTGCGTGTGCGTGTGCGTGTGTGTGTGCGTGTGCGTGTGCGTGTGTGTGTGCTGGGGAATAGCCGAGAACCAACGCAATAGAGCAGGGAGAGACAGAGAGAGAGAGAGACTGTGACTGACCCAGAGAGAGAGATTCTATATGGCCCAGCCATACAGGATAAGTCAGGAGCTGGATGGTGTGGTCAGATGGGGGTTGAGGTGAGGGGGCTGGATGGTTTGGTCAGATGGGGGTTGAGGTGAGGGGGCTGGATGGTGTGGTCAGAGGGGGGTTGAGGTGAGGGGGATGGTGTGGTCAGATGGGGATTGAGGTGAGGGGGCTGGATGGTGTGGTCAGATGGGGTTTGAGGTGAGGGGGATGGTGTGGTCAGATGGGGGTTGAGGTGAGGGGGCTGGATGGTTTGGTCAGATGGAGGTTGAGGTGAGGGGGCTGGATGGTGTGGTCAGATGGAGGTTGGGGTGAGGGGGATGGTGTGGTCAGATGGAGATTGGGGTGAGGGGGATGGTGTGGTCAGATGGAGATTGGGGTGAGGGGGATGGTGTGGTCAGATGGGGTTGAGGTGAGGGGGCTGGATGGTGTGGTCAGATGGGGGTTGAGGTGAGGGGGCTGGATGGTTTGGTCAGATGGAGGTTGGGATGAGGGGGATGGTGTGGTCAGATGGAGGTTGAGGTGAGGGGGCTGGATGGTGTGGTCAGATGGAGGTTGGTGTGAGGGGGCTGGATGGTGTGGTCAGATGGAGGTTGAGGTGATGGGGATGGTTGGTCAGATGAAGGTTGGGGTGAGGGGGATGGTGTGGTCAGATGGAGGTTGAGGTGATGGGGATGGTTGGTCAGATGAAGGTTGGGGTGATGGGGCTGGATGGTGTGGTCAGATGGAGGTTGGGGTGATGGGGCTGGATGGTGTGGTCAGATGGGGGTTGAGGTGATGGGGATGGTTGGTCAGATGAAGGTTGGGGTGATGGGGCTGGATGGTGTGGTCAGATGGAGGTTGGGGTGATGGGGCTGGATGGTGTGGTCAGATGGGGGTTGAGGTAAGGGGGATGGTGTGGTCGGATGGAGGTTGAGGTGAGGGGGATGGTGTGGTCAGATGGAGGTTGGTGTGAGGGGGCTGGATGGTGTGGTCAGATGGAGGTTGAGGTGAGGCAGATGGTGTGGTCGGATGGAGGTTGAGGTGAGGGGGATGGTGTGGTCAGATGGAGGTTGGTGTGAGGGGGGTGGATGGTGTGGTCAGATGGAGGTTGAGGTGAGGGGGCTGGATTTAATTGTAATTAATGTGATTTTATTAAATGTTCAGCATTCTTATGGCTTGGGGGTAGAAGCTGTTAAGGAGACTTTTGGTCCTAGACTTGGCTCTCCGGTACCGCTTGCCATGTGGTAGCAGAGAAAACTGTCTATAACTTGGGTGACTGGAGTCTCTGACAATTTTATGAGCTTTCCTCTGACACCGCCTATTGTATAGGTCCTGGATGGCAGGAAGCTTGGCCCCAGTGATATACTGAACCGTTCACACTACCCTTTGTAGCTCCTTACGGTCAGATGCTGAGCAGTTGCCACACCAGGCGGTGATGCAACCGGTCAGGATGCTCTCGATGGTGCAGCTGTAGAGCTCTTTGAGGATCTGGGGACACATGCCAAATCTTTTCAGACTCCTGAGGGGGAAAAGGTTTTGTTGTGCCCTCTTCATGACAGTCTTGGTATGTTTGGACCATGATAGTTCATTAATGATGTGGACACCAAGTAACCCGCTCCAGCCCAGTCAATGTTAATAGGGGCCTGTTTGGCCCGCCTTTTCCTGTAGTCCATGATCAGCTCCTTTGAGAGAGAGGTTGTTGTCCTGGCACCACAATGCCAGTTCTCAGACCTCCTCCCTATACGCTGTCTCATCGTTGTCGGTGATCAGGCCTACCACTGTTTGTCATCAGCAAACTTAATGGTGGTGTTGGAGTTGTGTTTGGCCATGCAATCGTGGGTGAAAAGGGAATACCGGAGGGGACTAAGTACACACCCCTGAGGGGCCCCAGTGTTAAGGATCAGTGTGGCAAACGTGTTGTTGCCTAATCTTACCATCTGGGGACGGCCCGTCAGGAAGTCCAGGATCCAGTTGCAGAGGGAGGTGTTTAGTCTCAGAGTCCTAAGCTTAGTGATGAGCTTTCTGGGCACTATGGTGTTGAATGCTGAGCTGTAGTCAATGAACAGCATTCTCACATAGGTGTAGCAGGGTAGCCTAGTGGTTAGAGCGTTGGACTAGTAACCGGAAGGTTGTGAGTTCAAACCCCCGAGCCGACAAGGTACAAATCTGTCGTTCTGCCCCTGAACAGGCAGTTAACCCACTGTTCCCAGGCCGTCATTGAAAATAAGAATGTGTTCTTAACTGACTTGCCTGGTTAAATAAAGGTAAAAATTAACTTGTAAGTCGCTCTGGATAAGAGCGTCTGCTAAATGACTTAAATGTAAATGTGTTCCTTTTGTCCAGGTGAGAAAGGGCAGCGTGGAGTCAAATCAAATTTTATTTGTCACATACACATGGTTAGCAGATGTTAATGCGAGTGTAGCGAAATGCTTGTGCTTCCAGTTCCGACAATGCAGTAATAACTAACAAGTAATCTAACTAACAATTCCAAAACTAATATCTTATACACAGAGTAAGGGGATAAAGAATATGTACATAAAGATATGAATGAGTGATGGTGCAGAGCAGCATAGGCAAGATACAGTAGATGGTATCGAGTACAGTATATACATATGAGATGAGTATGTAAACAAAGTGGCATAGTTAAAGTGGCTAGTGATACATGTATTACATAAGGATGCAGTAGATGATAGAGTACAGTATATACGTATACATATGAGATGAATAATGTAGGGTATGTAAACATTATATTAGGTAGCATTGTTTAAAGTGGCTAGTGATATATTTTACATCCTTTCCCATCAATTCCTATTATTGAAGTGGCTGGAGTTGAGTCAGTGTGTTGGCAGCAGCCACTCGATGTTAGTGGTTGCTGTTTAACAGTCTGATGGCCTTGAGATAGAAGCTGTTTTTCAGTCTCTCGGTCCCAGCTTTGATGCACCTGTACTGACCTCGCCTTCTGGATGATAGCGGGGTGAACAGGCAGTGGCTCGGGTGGGTGTTGTCCTTGATGATCTTTATGGCCTTCCTGTAACATCGGGTGGTGTAGGTGTCCTGGAGGGCAGGTAGTTTGCCCCCGGTGATACGTTGTGCAGACCTCACTACCCTCTGGAGAGCCTTACGGTTGTGTGCGGAGCAGTTGCCGTACCAGGCGGTGATACAGCCCGCCAGGATGCTCTCGATTGTGCATCTGTAGAAGTTTGTGAGTGTTTTTGGTGACAAGCCGAATTTCTTCAGCCTCCCGAGGTTGAAGAGGCGCTGCTGCGCCTTCTTCACGATGCTGTCTGTGTGAGTGGACCAATTTAGTTTGTCTGTGATGTGTATGCCGAGGAACTTAAAACTTATTACCCTCTCCACTACTGTTCCATCGATGTGGATAGGGGGGTGTTCCCTCTGCTGTTTCCTGAAGTCCACAATGATCTCCTTAGTTTTGTTGACGTTGAGTGTGACGTTATTGTCCTGACACCACACTCCGAGGGCCCTCACCTCCTCCCTGTAGGCCGTCTCGTCGTTGTTGGTAATCAAGCCTACCACTGTTGTGTCGTCCGCAAACTTGATGATTGAGTTGGAGGGGTGCGTTGCCGCGCAGTCGTGGGTGAATAGGGAGTACAGGAGAGGGCTCAGAACGCACCCTTGTGGGGCCCCAGTGTTGAGGATCAGCGGGGTGGAGATGTTGTTGCCTACCCTCACCACCTGGGGGCGGCCCGTCAGGAAGTCCAGTACCCAGTTGCACAGGGCGGGGTCGAGACCCAGGGTCTCGAGCTTGATGACGAGCTTGAAGGGTACTATGGTGTTAAATGCCGAGCTGTAGTCGATGAACAGCATTCTCACATAGGTATTCCTCTTGTCCAGATGGGTTAGGGCAGTGTGCAGTGTGGTTGAGATTGCGTCGTCTGTGGACCTATTTGGGCGGTAAGCAAATTGGAGTGGGTCTAGGGTGTCAGGTAGGGTGGAGGTGATATGGTCCTTGACTAGTCTCTCAAAGCACTTCATGATGACGGAAGTGAGTGCTACGGGGCGGTAGTCGTTTAGCTCAGTTACCTTAGCTTTCTTGGGAACAGGAACAATGGTGGCCCTCTTGAAGCATGTGGGAACAGCAGACTGGTACAGGGATTGATTGAATATGTCCGTAAACACACCAGCCAGCTGGTCTGCGCATGCTCTGAGGGCGCGGCTGGGGATTCCGTCTGGGCCTGCAGCCTTGCGAGGGTTAACACGTTTAAATGTTTTACTCACCTCGGCTGCAGTGAAGGAGAGACTGCATGTTTCCGTTGCAGGCCGTGTCAGTGGCACTGTATTGTCCTCAAAGCGGGCAAAAAAGTTATTTAGTCTGCCTGGGAGCAAGACATCCTGGTCCGTGACTGAGCTGGATTTCATCTTGTAGTCCGTGATTGACTGTAGACCCTGCCACATACCTCTTGTGTCTGAGCCGTTGAATTGAGATTCTACTTTGTCTCTATACTGACACTTAGCTTGTTTGATAGCCTTACGGAGGGAATAGCTGCACAGTTTGTATTCGGTCATGTTACCAGTCACCTTGCTCTGATTAAAAGCAGTGGTTCGCGCTTTCAGTTTCACACGAATGCTGCCATCAATCCACGGTTTCTGGTTAGGGAATGTTTTAATCGTTGCTATGGGAACGACATCTTCAACGCACGTTCTAATGAACTCGCACACCGAATCAGCGTATTCGTCAATGTTGTTGCCTGACGCAATACGAAACATGTCCCAGTCCACGTGATGGATGCAGTCTTGGAGTGTGGAATCAGCTTGGTCGGACCAGCGTTGGACAGACCTCAGCGTGGGAGCTTCTTGTTTTAGTTTCTGTCTGTAGGCAGGGATCAGCAAAATGGAGTCGTCGTCAGCTTTTCCGAAAGGGGGGCGGGGCAGGGCCTTATATGCGTCGCGAAAGTTAGAATAACAGTGATCCAAGGTTTTGCCAGCCCTGGTGGCGCAATCGATATGCTGATACATTTTAGGGAGTCTTGTTGTCAGATTAGCCTTGTTAAAATCCCCATCAACAATGAATGCAGCCTCAGGATGTATGGATTCCAGTTTGCAAAGAGTCAAATAAAGTTCGTTCAGAGCCATCGATGTGTCTGCTTGGGGGGGAATATATACGGCTGTGATTATAATCGAAGAGAATTCTCTTGGTAGATAATGCGGTCTACATTTGATTGTGAGGAATTCTAAATCAGGTGAACAGAAGGATTTGAGTTCCTGTATGTTTCTGTGATCACACCACATCTCGTTAGCCATAAGGCATATGCCCCCACCACTCTTCTTACCAGAAAGGTGTTTGTTTCTGTCGGCGCGATGTGTGGAGAAACCTGCTGGCTGCACCGCATCCGAGAGCGTCTCTCCAGTGAGCCATGTTTCCGTGAAGCAAAGAACGTTACAGTCTCTGATGTCCCTCTGGAATGCTACCCTTGCTCGGATTTCATCAACCTTGTTGTCAAGAGACTGGACATTGGCGAGAAGAATGCTAGGAAGTGGGGCACGATGTGCCCGTCTCCGTAGTCTGACCAGAAGACCGCCTCGTTTCCCTCTTTTACGAAGTCGTTTTTTTGGGTCGCCGGCTGGGATCCATTCCGTTGTCCTGGTTGAAAGGCAGAACACAGAATTCGCTTCGCGTAAGTCATATTCTTGGTCGTACTGATGGTGAGTTGACGCTGATCTTATATTCAGTAGTTCTTCTCGACTGTATTTAATGAAACCTAAGATGACCTGGGGTACTAATGTAAGAAATAACACGTAAAAAAACAAAAAACTGCATAGTTTCCTAGGAACGCGAAGCGAGCCGGCCATCTCTGTTGGCGCCGGAAGTAGTAGTGCGATTGAGATTGCGTCATCTGTGGATCTGTTTGGGCGGTATGCGAATTGGAGTGGGTCTAGGGTTTCTGTGAGGATGCTGTTGATGTGAGCCATGACCAGACTTTCAAAGCACTTCATGGCTTCCGACATGAGTGCCACAGGGCAGTAATCATTTAGGCAGGTTACCTTCGCTTCCTTGGGCACAGGGACTATGGTGGTCTGCTTGAAACATGTAGGTATTACAGACTCGGTCAGGGACAGTTTGAAAATGTCAGTGAAGACAGTTGACAGTTGGTCCGCGCATGAGTACACGTCCTGGTAATCTGTCTGGCCCAGCGGCTTTGTGAATGTTGACCTGTTTAAAGGTTTGGTTCACATCGGCTAGCAAGAGTGTTATCACACAGTCATCCAGAACAGCTGGTGCTCTCGTGCATGCTTTAGTGTTGCTTGCCTCGAAGTAAGCATAAAAGGTATTTAGCTCATCTGGTTGGCTCGTGTCACTGGGCAGATCACATCTGGGTTTCCCTTTGTAATAATAGTTTTCAAGCCCTGCCACATCCAACGAGAGTCAGAGCCGGTGTAGAGGATTCAATCTTAATCCTGTATTGACAATTTACCGTAGGGATGGTGCCAGGTTTCCTTCAGACGTGATGCTTGGCATGACGCCTGGTTTCATCAAACCAGAGAATTTTGTTGCTCATGGTCTGAAAATGTTTAGGTGCCTTTTGGCAAACTCCAAGCGGGCTGTCATGTGCCTTTTATTGAGGAGTGTCTTTCATTTGGCCACTCTACCATAAAGGCCTGACTGGTGGAGTACTGTAGAGATGGTTGTCCTTCTGGAAGTTTCTCCCATCTCCACAGAGGTACTCTGGAGCTCTGTCAGACTGACCATCGCTTCTTGGTCACCTGCCTGACCAAGGCCCTTCTCCTCCAATTGCTCTGTTTTGCCGGGTGGCCAGCTCTAGGAGGAGTCTTGGTGGTTCCAAACTTCTTTCATTTAAGAATAATGGAGGCCATTGAATTCTTGGTTCCCTCTCCCCAGATCTGTGCCTCAACACAATCCTGTCTTGGAGATGTAGGGGCAATTTCTTCGACCTCATGGCTTGGTTTTTGCTCTGACATGCACTGACAACTATGGGACCTTAAATAGACAGGTGTGGGCCCTTTCAAATCATGTCCAATCAATTTCATTTACCACAGGTGTACTCCAATCAAGTTGTAGAAACATCTCAAGGATGAACAATGGCAACAGGATGCACCTGAACTCAATTTCGAGTTTCATAGCAAAGTGTCAGAATACTTAAGTCAATAAGTTATTTCTGTTTTTCGCTTTGTCATCATGGAGTATTGTGTGTAGATTGATGAGGAAATTGTTTTATTTAATATATTTTAGAATAACGCTGTAACGTAACAAAATGTCTGAATGCACTGTATATACACATACATTTTAGTTTTTCATTAAACTACCCAAAAGGGTTGTGGAATGACCCTGTATTGTAATGTGTGTATAGGGCTATGTACATGGATGTAGTGAGGAAAATAAACAAACTATTACAGACTACGAAGGGAAGCACAGACGCGAGCTGCCCAGTTACACGAGCCTACCAGACGAGCTAAATCACTTCTATGCTCGCTTCGAGGCAAGCAACAATAAGGCATGCATCAGAGCATCAGCTGTTCTGGACCACTGTGTGATCACACTCTCCGTAGCCAACGCGAGTAAGACCTTGAAACAGGTCAACATACACAAGGCTGCGGGGCCAGACGGATTACCAGGACGTGTGCTCCAGGCATGAGCTGACCAACTGGCAGGTGTCTTCACTGACATTTTCAACATGTCCCTGATTGAGTCTTTAATACCAACATGTTTCAAGCAGACCACCATAGTCCCTTTGCCCAAGAACACAAAGGCAACCTGCTTAAATGACTACAGACCCGTAGCACTCACGTCTGTAGCCATGAAGTGCTTTGAATGTCATGTCTTGTTATGTCTGTTCCTGTCCTTTCTCTTCACTCTGTCTCTCTCTGCTGGTCTTTTTAGGTTACCTTCTCTGTCTCTCATTCTTCAGCTGTTCTACATCTCCCCTAACTAGCTCATTCACTCTTTCCCACCTGTTCTCTCTTCCCCCTCTGATTAGGTCTCTATTTCTCTCTCTGATCCTGCTACTTTCAGTGTCTGATTCTTGTTTGTGTTTTTGATGCCAGAAGCAAGCTGTCGTCTCGTTTGCTTCCACCTTGTCCTATCCTGTCGGAGTCTGCCTGGCAGGTGCATCCTGCATTATACTAACGTTCTTTTTGTTCCATTGACAACGTTGGAAGAGGATTTATGCCATTCCTGTTTTTCATTAAAGAACTCTGTTTTCTGTTAAAACCGCTTTTGGGTCTTCACTCAAGTACATAACATTGAAAGGCTAGTCATGGCTCACATCAACACCATTATCCCAGAAACCCTAGACCCACTCCAAGTTGCATACAGCACCAACAGATCCACAGAGGATGAAATCTCTATTGGACTCCACACTGCCCATTCCAAACTGGACAAAAGGAACACTTATGTGAGAATGCTATTCATTGATTATAGCTCAGCGTTCAACACCATAGTGCCCTCAAAGCTCATCACTAAGCTAAGGATCCTGGGACTAAACAATTCCCAATGCAACTGGATCCTGGACTTTCTGACGGGCCGCCCCCAGGTGGTGAGGGTAGGTAGCAACACATCTGTCACGCTGATCCTCAACACTGGATCCCCCCAGGGGTGTGTGCTCAGCCCCCTCCTGTACTCCCTGTTCACCCACAACTGCATGTCAATTGTAGATCATGGAGTGTCGTCTGTAGATTATGGAGTGTCTTGTCTGT
>NC_088235.1:13003950-13008950 GCF_036934945.1 Oncorhynchus masou masou
GTAATAATAATAATAATAATAGTAATAATAATAATAATAGTAATAATAATAATAATATTAGTAATGCATTAACTCAGAATTCCTCAGGTTAGGCAATAACTGCAAATGGTTAAGGTAGGGTAGTGGCAGGTAGCCTGGTGGTTTGAGCACTGGGCCAGTAACCGAAAGGTTGCTAGATTGAATCCCCGGGCTGACAAGGTAAAAATCTGTCATTACGCCCCTGAACAAGGCAGTTAACCCACTGTTCCTAGGGTGTCATTCTAATTAAGAATTTGTTCTTAACTGACTTGACTAGATAAATAAAGATAAAATGAAAAAATGAGAATAAGGGTTAAGGTTTGGGATAGGCTTAAAACAAAAAAATATCAAAAAACAACTTTCTATCGACTGGATTCAAACATTCAACCAGAGGCAGATGCTTCCACCCATCCACCATCCCCTTTCTCAATGCCCTAGCAAAACCCCAAACCGACTTGAAGGCAAGAGCACTCACTGTTGCCCCTAGTGGACAGTTTGCATGTCATCTCTCAACGTCTTCAGTCATGGTTAGACGTCAAATACTGACTTGCATCACGGGTGACCTGGCTGAAATACTCATGATAATATGCTAGTGGTTATATACTGTGCATTATTTATGTAAACAGGAGTAATATTGACCAGTAAGAGGGTAAATACATAGATACCAATGGTAAAGGTAATCAATATAGGAAGTGGATTAAAATTCTTAACCATGAATTGAGAAAATCCTCTTTTCAATTTTAAATTCATGAATTTCAGTCAGTCAGTAGCACTATTGGAGAATATAGAGGCTCTACAATGTGCTTTAATCAGAGACTGAGTCAGTCAGTGCTGTAGGACCCGGGACTAACCCTCAGTTACCGCCCACTGCTGGGTCCTCAAGTGGGGGGCTTTGAAACTGTGGAGAGTCTCTTGAACGGAGCCATTTACCCATCAGCCCCTCCCCTCTTCCTGGACTAATCCCTAAGGGGAGTATGCGCCCTGTGTCCCTGGAGGAAGCATCAGCATCACCGTGCGTGTCTCTCTCTCTGTGTGTGTGTGTGTGTGTGTGTGTGTGTGTGTGTGTGTGTGTGTGTGTGTGTGTGTGTGTGTGTGTGTGTGTGTGTGTGTGTGTGTGTGTGTGTGTGTGTGTGTGTGTGTGTGTGTGTGTGTGTGTGTGTTCGTTAATAAAGGGATTACATGTGTTAACATCCTACGGCACAGCGCAGACAGCCAAAGGCGTTCTGGGCCGGGAGCTAGGGGGTTTAACACATGAATAATAAAGGAGGAGAGGAGGAGGAGGGGATGAATAGAGGGCTGGGGAGAGAGAGAGAGAGAGACAGAGAGAGAGAGAGAGAGAGAGACAGAGAGAGAGACAGAGAGAGAGAGAGACAGAGCGAGAGAGGGGGGAAAGAGAGAGAGAGAGAGAGAGAGAGAGAGAGAGAGAGACAGAGACAGAGACAGAGACAGAGACAGAGACAGAGACAGAGAAGGGGGAGAGAGAGAGAGGGGGGAGAGAGAGAGAGGGACGCGTCAACAGCAACTTTGGAAAAATCCTCTGCATTATCATTAACAGCATACTCTTACATTTCCTCAATGAACACAATGTACTGAGCAAATGTCAAATTGGCTTTTTACCAAATTACCATACAACAGACCACGTATTCACCCTGCACACCCTAATTGACAAACAAACAAACCAAAACAAAGTCTTCTCATGCTTTGTTGATTTAAAAAAATGCTTTTGACTCAATTTGGCATGAGGGTCTGCTATACAAACTGATGGAAAGTGGTGTTGGGGGAAAAACAACATAAGACAGTATAAAATCCAAGTACACAAACAACAAGTGTGCGGTTAAAATTGGCCAAAAACAGACATATTTCTTTCCACAGGGCCGGGGGGTTGAGACAGGGATGCAGCTTAAGCCCCACCCTCTTCAACATATATATGAACAAATTGGCGACAGCACTAGAACAGTCTGCAGCACCATACCTCACCCTACTAGAATCTGAAGTCAAATGTCTACTGTTTGCTGATGATCTGGTGCTTCTGTCCCCAACCAAGGAGGGCCTACAGCAGCACCTAGATATTCTGCACTGATTCTGTCAGACCTGGGTCCTGACAGTAAAACTCATTAAGACAAAAAAATAATTTGATAATTAACAAAAGTTAAATAAAAAATGCATGTTAAAAAAACACATTACATTCACAAAAGTTAAGACATTACACATGTCATATTATGTGCAAGTAGATAAAGTACAAAAGGGAAAATATATAAACATAAATATGGGTTGTATTTACAATGGTGTTTGTTCTTCACCGGTTGCCCTTTTCTTGTGGCAACAGGTCACACATCTTGCTGCTGTGATGGCACATTGTTACATTGTACCCAATAGATACTTGAGTTAATCAAACTTGGGTTTGTTTACAAATTATTTTAATTCATTAATTAATTAATTAATATTAACTAGTTCATTTGCTTTGACAATGTTAACATATGTTACCCATAAAGCCCTTAAATTAAAATTGAATTGAATATTGAATTGAGAGAGAGCTGCAACTCCATTTGGTGGGACGTGGGTGACGGGGGTGAGGGGAGTGATGAGGATCTAGAACCCAAAGGGATTAAAGGAGAGTTCTCTGGAAAGGGTCTGTGGAAGGGTCTCAGGAAAGGTTTCTGGAAGGGTCTCAGGAAGGGTTTCTGGAAAGGGTTTCTGGAAGGGTCTCAGGAAGGGTTTCTGGAAGTGTTTCAGGAAGGGTCTCAGGAAGGGTTTCTGGAAGTGTTTCAGGAAGGGTCTCAGGAAGGGTTTCTGGAAGTGTTTCAGGAAGGGTCTCAGGAAGGGTTTCTGGAAAGGGTTTCTGGAAGGGTCTCAGGAAGGGTTTCTGGAAAGGGTTTCTGGAAGGGTCTCAGGAAGGGTTTCTGGAAAGGGTTTCTGGAAGGGTCTCAGGAACGGTTTCTGGAAGTGTTTCAGGAAGGGTTTCTGGAAATGGTCTGTGGAAATGTCTCTGGAAAGGGTCTCTGGAAGGGTTTCCTGAAAGGGTTTCTGGAAGGGTCTCAGGAAAGGTTTCTGGAAGATTCTCAGGAAGGGTCTCTAGAAGATTCTCAGAAAAGGTCTCTGGAAAAGGTCTCTGGAAGGGTCTCAATAAGGGTTTCTGGAAGAGTCTCAGGAAAGGTTTCTGGAAGGGTCTCTGGAAGGGTTTCTGGAAAGGTTTCTGGAAGGGTCTCTGGAAGATTCTCAGGAAGGGTTTCTGGAAGGATCTCAGGAAAGGTTTCTGGAAGGATCTCAGGAAAGGTTTCTGGAAGGGTTTCTGGAATATTCTCAGGAAGGGTTTCTGGAAGGATCTCAGGAAAGGTTTCTGGAAGGGTTTCTGGAATATTCTCAGGAAGGGTTTCTGGAAGGGTCTCTGGAAGATTCTCAGGAAAGGTTTCTGGAAGGATCTCAGGAAAGGTTGCTGGAAAGGGTTTCTGGAAGGGTTTCTGGAAGGGTCTCAGGAAGGGTTTCTGGAAGGATCTCAGGAAAGGTTTCTGGAAGGGTCTCTGGAAGATTCTCAGGAAGGGTTTCTGGAAGGATCTCAGGAAAGGTTTCTGGAAGGGTTTCTGGAATATTCTCAGGAAGGGTTTCTGGAAGGGTCTCAGGAAGTGTCTCAGGAAAGGTTTCTGGAAGGATCTCAGGAAAGGTTGCTGGAAAGGGTTTCTGGAAAGGTTTCTGGAAGGGTCTCTGCAAGATTCTCAGGAAGGGTTTCTGGAAGGGTTTCTGGAAGGGTCTCAGGAAAGGTTTCTGGAAACGGTCTCTGGAAGATTCTCAGGAAAGGTTTCTGGAAGGGTCTCAGGAAAGGTTTCTGGAAGGGTCTCAGGAAAGGATTCTGGGAGGGTTTCTGGAAGGGTCTCTGGAAGGGTCTCAGGAAAGGTTTCTGGAAGGGTTTCTGGAAGGGTCTCTGGAAGATTCTCAGGAAGGGTTTCTGGAAGGGTTTCTGGAAGGGTCTCTGGAAGATTCTCAGGAAGGGTTTCTGGAAGGGTCTCAGGAAAGGTTTCAGGAAAGGTCTCAGGAAGGGTCTCAGGAAAGGATTCTGGGTGTTGAGATGAAATAGCTGGAGGAAACATGGCTCTAGTCTCTCCATTCACACATGTTTTCACCCTTTATGGGCGGCTCAATGAAATTAAACATTATATAGTTCAACAATATGATAACAGTAACATAATATATATATATATATATATCCAGTATATGATTCAAATCAAATGATATTGGTGACATACAAATGTGATTGAGACATACAGCATTTTGTTTTCATTCAGAGTGAATGTTCTAACTATTCTAATGCTTTGTCGGTCCCTTCTATAAGACAACTAGGTTCAGGTTGAGTGTAGGCTGTGGGTTTATCCACCAACATTTGCTGCAGTTGTTCTGTGTGGTGTGAAGTAGGGTTAGGGTCAATTCCATTCCATTTCTATTCAGTCAATTAAGGACGTAAACTGAAATGACTTCCTGGATAGACTGAATAGACTGAATTGACTGAAATGACTGAATTGACTGAAATGACTGAATTGACCAGTTGTGCTGTGAAGCTAAGGGCTACAGTAAGGTTGTTGCCCTGAGGGCAACCTCAAATTGATATGTCGTCCTGCAGCCCAGGCAAACAGACAGACAGGCAGGCAGACAGACAGACAGGCACACATGCAGGCAGACAGACAGGCAGGCAGATAGGCAGATAGGCAGGCAGGCAGCGTTGCTCTCTGGGATAGCAAGGTGTTTATTTGCTGAGCTGAAGGTCAACCCTTTGTGTGGAGAAACTTCTTGCCAGATGAGATAGGTGAGAAATTACAGATCTATCATTCCCCCTCTCCCCCTCTCCCCCCTCTCCTCCTCTCCCACTCTTCATATCTTCCATCCACCTGAGCACACTCTCTACCTCTCTTCTCCCTCTGTCTTTCTCTCTCTCTCGTTCTAAGCTCTCCCTCACACAATTCTCTCTCTCTCTTCTCTCTTCCTCTCAATTATCT
>NC_088235.1:13013950-13043950 GCF_036934945.1 Oncorhynchus masou masou
GTAGTTTCACCTCCATCTCAGGTTAGTAGTTTCACCTCCATCTCAGGTTAGTAGTTTCACCTCCATCTCAGGTTAGTAGTTTCACCTCCATCTCAGGTTTGTAGTTTCACCTCCATCTCAGGTTGGTAGTTTCACCTCCATCTCAGGTTAGTAGTTTCACCTCCATCTCAGGTTAGTAGTTTCACCTCCATCTCAGGTTTGTAGTTTCAGGTTAGTAGTTTCACTTCCATCTCAGGTTAGTAGTTTCACCTGCATCTCAGGTTAGTAGTTTCACCTGCATCTCAGGTTAGTAGTTTCACCTCCATCTCAGGTTAGTAGTTTCACTCCATCTCAGGTTAGTAGTTTCACTCCATCTCAGGTTTGTAGTTTCACCTCCATCTCAGGTTGGTAGTTTCATCCATCTCAGGTTAGTAGTTTCACTTCCATCTCAGGTTAGTAGTTTCACCTCCATCTCAGGTTAGTAGTTTCACCTGCATCTCAGGTTAATAGTTTCACCTCCATCTCAGGTTAGTAGTTTCACCTCCATCTCAGGTTAGTAGTTTCACCTCCATCTCAGGTTAGTAGTTTCACTTCCATCTCAGGTTAGTAGTTTCACCTCCATCTCAGGTTAGTAGTTTCACCTCCATCTCAGGTTAGTAGTTTCACCTCCATCTCAGGTTAGTAGTTTCACTTCCATCTCAGGTTAGTAGTTTCACCTCCATCTCAGGTTAGTAGTTTCACCTCCATCTCAGGTTAGTAGTTTCACCTGCATCTCAGGTTAATAGTTTCACCTCCATCTCAGGTTAGTAGTTTCACTTCCATCTCAGGTTAGTAGTTTCACCTCCATCTCAGGTTAATAGTTTCACCTCCATCTCAGGTTAGTAGTTTCACCTGCATCTCAGGTTAGTAGTTTCACTTCCATCTCAGGTTAGTAGTTTCACCTCCATCTCAGGTTAGTAGTTTCACCTGCATCTCAGGTTAGTAGTTTCACCTGCATCTCAGGTTAGTAGTTTCACTTCCATCTCAGGTTAGTAGTTTCACCTCCATCTCAGGTTAGTAGTTTCACCTCATCTCAGGTTAGTAGTTTCACCTGCATCTCAGGTTAGTAGTTTCACCTGCATCTCAGGTTAGTAGTTTCACCTGCATCTCAGGTTAGTAGTTTCACCTCCATCTCAGGTTGGTAGTTTCACCTATCTCAGGTTAATAGTTTCACTTCCATCTCAGGTTAATAGTTTCACCTGCATCTCAGGTTAGTAGTTTCACCTGCATCTCAGGTTAGTAGTTTCACCTCCATCTCAGGTTAGTAGTTTCACCTCCATCTCAGGTTAGTAGTTTCACCTCCATCTCAGGTTAGTAGTTTCACCTCCATCTCAGGTTAGTAGTTTCACCTCCATCTCAGGTTAATAGTTTCACCTCCATCTCAGGTTAGTAGTTTCACCTGCATCTCAGGTTTGTAGTTTCACCTGCATCTCAGGTTAGTAGATTCACCTCCATCTCAGGTTAATAGTTTCACCTGCATCTCAGGTTTGTAGTTTCACCTGCATCTCAGGTTAGTAGTTTCACTTCCATCTCAGGTTAGTAGTTTCACCTCCATCTCAGGTTAGTAGTTTCACCTGCATCTCAGGTTAGTAGTTTCACCTGCATCTCAGGTTAGTAGTTTCACCTCCATCTCAGGTTGGTAGTTTCACCTCCATCTCAGGTTAATAGTTTCACTTCCATCTCAGGTTAATAGTTTCACCTGCATCTCAGGTTAGTAGTTTCACCTCCATCTCAGGTTAGTAGTTTCACCTCCATCTCAGGTTAGTAGTTTCACCTGCATCTCAGGTTAGTAGTTTCCTCCATCTCAGGTTAGTAGTTTCACTTCCATCTCAGGTTAGTAGTTTCACCTGCATCTCAGGTTAGTAGTTTCACCTCCATCTCAGGTTAGTAGTTTCACCTCCATCTCAGGTTAGTAGTTTCACCTGCATCTCAGGTTAGTAGTTTCACCTCCATCTCAGGTTAGTAGTTTCACCTGCATCTCAGGTTAGTAGTTTCACCTGCATCTCAGGTTAGTAGTTTCACCTCCATCTCAGGTTAGTAGTTTCACCTCCATCTCAGGTTAGTAGTTTCACCTGCATCTCAGGTTTGTAGTTTCACCTGCATCTCAGGTTAGTAGTTTCACCTGCATCTCAGGTTAGTAGTTTCACCTGCATCTCAGGTTAGTAGTTTCACCTGCATCTCAGGTTAGTAGTTTCACCTCCATCTCAGGTTAGTAGTTTCACCTGCATCTCAGGTTAGTAGTTTCACCTGCATCTCAGGTTAGTAGTTTCACCTCCATCTCAGGTTAGTAGTTTCACCTCCATCTCAGGTTAGTAGTTTCACCTCCATCTCAGGTTAGTAGTTTCACCTGCATCTCAGGTTAGTAGTTTCACCTGCATCTCAGGTTAGTAGTTTCACCTCCATCTCAGGTTAATAGTTTCACCTCCATCTCAGGTTAGTAGTTTCACCTGCATCTCAGGTTAGTAGTTTCACCTGCATCTCAGGTTAGTAGTTTCACCTCCATCTCAGGTTAATAGTTTCACCTGCATCTCAGGTTAGTAGTTTCACCTGCATCTCAGGTTAGTAGTTTCACCCCATCTCAGGTTAGTAGTTTCACCTGCATCTCAGGTTAGTAGTTTCACCTCCATCTCAGGTTAGTAGTTTCACCTCCATCTCAGGTTAGTAATTTCACCTGCATCTCAGGTTAGTAGTTTCACCTGCATCTCAGGTTAGTAGTTTCACCTCATCTCAGGTTAGTAGTTTCACATCTCAGGTTAGTAATTTCACCTGCATCTCAGGTTAATAGTTTCACCTGCATCTCAGGTTTGTAGTTTAGCCTCTCAGGTTAATAGCATCTCAGGTTAATAGTTTCACCTGCATCTCAGGTTAGTAGTTTCACCTGCATCTCAGGTTAGTAGTTTAACCTGCATCTCAGGTTAGTAGTTTCACCTCCATCTCAGGTTAGTAGTTTCACCTGCATCTCAGGTTTGTAGTTTCACCTGCATCTCAGGTTAGTAGTTTCACCTGCATCTCAGGTTAGTAGTTTCACCTGCATCTCAGGTTAGTAGTTTCACCTGCATCTCAAGTTAGTAGTTTCACCTCCATCTCAGGTTAGTAGTTTCACCTGCATCTCAGGTTAGTAGTTTCACCTGCATCTCAGGTTAGTAGTTTCACCTGCATCTCAGGTTAGTAGTTTCACCTGCATCTCAGGTTAGTAGTTTCACCTGCATCTCAGGTTAGTAGTTTCACCTGCATCTCAGGTTAGTAGTTTTGGTCTGAACATAAATATCCCTGGGCTAGACTCATTTCCATCCCTGCTGCATGTTTGTCTTTTGTACTGTCTGGTCTGGTCCGGCCGTCCGTCCGTCCGTGTGTGCGTGCATGCGTGTGTCTGTGTGTGTGCGTGTGTCTGTGTGTCTGTGGCAGTGTAGCCCATCCGCATCAGACTGTGTAAGGCCTGTCAATTGGATAGCTCTTTCACATCATTCCCCCTACACCCTAAGCACACACACATGCACGTGCATGCGTGCTCCTGCACACACACCAACACATGTACCCCCAGTCACACACGACATTCAAACTGGCCTCTGACACCCCCTCCATCAACAGCCAAGACATGGACCAGCTCCTAGGCACTGTCATGGGTCTGTCATGGGTATGTACAGTTGAATTCGGAAGTTTAGATACACCTTAGCCAAATACATTTAACTCAGATTTTCACAATTCCTGACATTTATTCCTAGTAAAAAATGTAGGTCTTAGGTCAGTTAGAATCACCACTTTATTTTAAGAATGTGAAATGTCAGAATAGTAGTAGAGAGAATTATTTATTTTGGCTTTCATTTCTTTCATCACATTCCCAGTGGGTCAGAAGTTTACATACACTCAACTAGTCCCTAGGAAGGGTGTGTCACTTGAGTGGGTAGAGTCACTGACGTGATCTTCCTGTCTGAGTTGGCGCCCCCCTCCTTGGGTTGTGCCGTGGTGGAGATCTTTGTGGGCTATACTATGCCTTGTCTCAGGGTGGTAAGTTGGTGGTTGAAGATATCCCTCTTGTGGTGTGGAGGCTGTGCTTTGGCAAAGTGGGTGGGGTTATATCCTTCCTGTTTGGCCCTGTCCGGGGGTATCATCGGATGGGGCCACAGTGTCTCCTGACCCCTCCTGTCTCAGCCTACAGTATTTATGCTGCAGTAGTTTATGTGTCGGGGGGCTAGGGTCAGTTTGTTATATCTGGAGTACTTCTCCTGTCCTATTCGGTGTCCTGTGTGAATTTAAGTGTGCTCTCTCTAATTCTCTCTTTCTCTCTTTCTTTCACTCTCTCGGAGGACCCGAGCCTCAGGACCATGCCCCAGGACTACCTGGCATGATGACTCCTTTGCTGTCCCCAGTCCACCTTGCCGTGCTACTGCTCCAGTTTCAACTGTTCTGCCTGCGGCTATGGAATCCTGACCTGTTCACCGGACGTGCTACCTGTCCCAGACCTGCTGCTTTCAACTCTCTAGAGACAGCAGGAGCGGTAGAGATACTCTCAATGATCGGCTATGAGAAGCCAACTGACATTTACTCCTGAGGTGGTGACTTGCTGCACCCTCGACAACTACTGTGATTACTATTATTTGACCATGCTGGTCATCTATGAACATTTGAACATCTTGGCCATGTTCTGTTATAATCTCCACCCGGCACAGCCAGAAGAGGACTGGCCACCCCTCATAGCCTGGTTCCTCTCTACCCGGCACAGCCAGAAGAGGACTGGCCACCCCTCATAGCCTGGTTCCTCTCTACCCGGCACAGCCAGAAGAGGACTGGCCACCCCTCATAGCCTGGTTCCTCTCTAGGTTTCTTCCTAGGTTTTGGCCTTTCTAGGGAGTTTTTCCTAGCCACCGTGCTTCTACACCTGCATTGCTTGCTGTTTGGGGTTTTAGGCTGATTTTCTGTACAGCACTTTGAGATATCAGCTGATGTACAAAGGGCTATATAAGTATATTTGATTTGATTTGATATTTGGTAGCATTGCCTTTAAATTGTTTAACATGCGTCAAACATTTCGGGAAGCCTTCCACCAGCTTCCCATATTAAGTTGGGTGAATTTTGGCCCATTCCTCCTAACAGAGCTGGTGTAACTGAGTCACGTTTGTAGGCCTCCTTGCTCGCACATGCATTTTCACTTCTGCCCACAAATGTTCTATTCGATTAATGTCAGGGCTTTGTGATGGCCACTCCAATACCTTGACTTTGTTGTCCTTAAGCCATTTTGCTACAACTTGGAAGTATGCTTTGGGGTCATTGTTCATTTGGAAAACCCATTTGCGACCAAGCTTTAATTTCCTGACTGATTTTTATTTTAATTTTTTCCTTTATTTAACTAGGCAAGTCAGTTAACCTTTTGATGCTATGGGGGCGCTATTTCATTTTTGGATAAAAAGATGTGCCCGTTTTAAGCACAATATTTTGTCACAGAAAGATGCTTGACTATGCATATAATTGATAGCTTTGGAAAGAAAACACTCTGACGTTTCCTGAACTGCAAAGATATTGTCTGTGAGTGCCCCAGAACAGATGCTACAGGCAAAACCAAGATGAAACTTCAACCAGGAAATGAGCAGGATTTTTGAGGCTCTGTTTTTCATTGTCTCCTTATATGGCTGTGAATGCGCAAGGAATGAGCCTGCCCAATCTATCATTTCCCCAAGGTGTCTGCAGCATTGTGACGTATTTGTAGGCATATCATTGGAAGATTGACCATAAGAGACTACATTTGCCATGTGTCCGCCCGGCTGTCCTCCATCGAAATTGGTGAGTCATCTTCAACTGCACGTCTTTTTCCAAGCGATTCACCGGTGAAAGGAGACTACCACGAACGATATATCAATGAAGAGATATGTGAAAAACACATTGAGGATTGATTCTAAAGAGCGTTTGCCGTTGTTTCAGTCGATATTATGGAGTTAATTTGGAAAACAGTTTGTCGTTTTGATGACTGAATGTTCGTTTTTTTTGGTACCCAAACATGATGTACAAAATGGAGCGATTTCTCCTACACAAAGAATCTTTCAGGAAAAACTAAACATTTGCCATGTAACTGAGTGTCTCCTCATTGAAAACATCCGAAGTTCTTCAAAGGTAAATGATTTTATTTGAATCCTTTTCTGGTTTTTGTGCAAATGTTGCCCGCTAAATGCTACGCTAAATGCTACGCTAGCTATCAATACTCTTACACAAATGCTTGTTTTGCTATGGTTCAAAAGCATATTTTGAAAATCTGAGATGACAGTGTTGTTAAGAAAAGGTTAAGCTTGAGAGCAAGCACGTTCATTTCATTTCATTTGCGATTTTCATAAATAGTTAACGTTATGTTATGCTCATGAGCTTGAGGCTATAACTGGATACAAGTTTTTTTCATAGCCAAACGTGAACAAAATGGAGCGATTTGTCCTACACAAATAATATTTTTTTGAAAAACTGAACATTTGCTATCTAACTGAGAGTCTCCTCATTGAAAACATCTGAAGTTCTTCAAAGGTAAATGATTTTATTTGAATGATTTTCTTGTTTTTGTGAAAATGTTGCTGGCTGAATTCTAGGCTTATAGCTATCAATACTCTTACACAAATGCTTGTTTAGCTATGGTTGAAAAGCATATTTTGAAAATCTGAGATGACAGTGTTGTTAACAAAAGTCTAAGCTTGAGAGCAAATATATTAATTTAATTTCATTTGCGATTTTCATGAATAGTTAACGGTGCATTATGCTAATGAGCTTGAGGCTATAAATAGAATCCCGGATCCGGGATTGCTCGACGCAAGAAGTTAAAGAACAAATTCTTATTTTCAATCACAGCCGAGGAACAGTGGGTTAACTGCCTGTTCAGGGCCAGAACGACAGATTTGTACCTTGTCAGCTCGGGGATTTGAACTTGCAACCTTCCGGATACTAGTCCAACGCTCTAACCACTAGGCTTCCCTGCTGACCCTTGAGATGTCTTGAGATGTCTTGAGATGTTGCTTCAATATATCCGCAAAATTTCCCCTCCTCATGAAGCCATCTATTTTGTGAAGTGCACCAGTCCCTCCTGCAGCAAAGCATCCCCACAACATGATGCTGCCACCCCCGTGCTTCAGGGTTGGGATGGTGTTCTTCAGCTTGCAAGCGTCCCTTTTTTCCTCCAAACATAACAATGGTCATTATGTCCAAACAGTTCTATTTTTGTTTCATCAGAACAGAGGACATTTCTCCAAAAAGTACAATCTTTGCTCCCATGTGCAGTTGCAACCCGTAGTCTGGCTTTTTTATGGTGGTTTTGGAGCAATGGCTTCTTCATTGTTGAGCAGCCTTTCAGGTTATGTCGATACAGGACTTGTTTTACTGGGGATATAGATAGTTCTGCACCTGTTTCTTCCAGCATCTTCACAAGGTCCTTTGCTGTTGTTCTGGGATTGATTTGCACTTGTCGCACCAACGTACTTCTCACGAAGACATAACGCGTCTCCTTCCTGGAGTGGTATGACGGCTGCGTGGTCCCATGGTGTTTATACTTGCATACTATTATTTGTACAGATGAAAGTGAAACCTTCAGGCATTTGGAAATTGCTCCCATGGATGAACCAGACTTGTGAAAGTCTTCATTTTGGCTGATTTCTTTTGATTTTCCTATGATGTCAAGCAAAGTGGCACTGACTTTGAAGGTAGGCCTTAAAATACATTCACAGGTACACCTCCAATTGACTCAAATTATGTCAATTAGCCTATCAGAAACTTCAAAAGCCATGACATCATTTTCTGGAATTGTCCAAGCTGTTTAAAGGCACAGTCAACTTAGTGTATCTAAACTTCTGACCACCTGAATTGTGATACAGTGAAATATAAGTGAAATAATCTGTCTGTAAACAATTGTTGGAAACATTACCTGTGTCATGCACATAGTAGATGTCCTAACTGACTCGCCAAAACTATAGTTTGTTAAGAATACATTTGTGGAGTGGTTGAAAAACGAGTTTTAATGACTCCAACCTAAGTGTATGTAAACTTCTGACTTCAACTGTAAGTCAAATGAGGCAGGGACACAAACAACAACAATAACAACAGGAGTTGTAGCATATGAGATGTGTACCAACTGAGAGAGGTGGTATGGAAGGGAGAGTAGATGGGAAGAGAGGAGAGAGGAGAGAGAGAGAGAGAGAGAGAGGGGGGGAGGTATGGAGGGGAGAGGAGGTGGGGAGAGAGAGAGAGAGGTAATAACAGCAGAACACTGATCAGAGAGGTGGGGGTGGGGGAGAGAGAGTGTGAGGAGGGGGAGAGAGAGAGAGAGAGAGAGAGAGAGAGAGAGAGAGAGAGGAGGGAGTAAGAGAGTGATAAAAAGAGAGATGGACAGAGAGAGAACAGAGTTAGAAGGGGGAGAGGAGAGAGAGAACAGAGTTAGAAGGGGGAGAGGAGAGAGAGAACAGAGTTAGAAGGGGGAGAGGAGAGAGAGAACAGAGTTAGAAGGGGGAGAGGATAGAGAGGGAGGGAGAGATTGAAAGGGGGAGAGGAGAGAGAGGGAGGGAGAGATTGAAAGGGGGAGACGACAGAGAGGGAGGGAGAGATTGAAAGGGGGAGAGAGCGGAAGAGTGAGGATAGGGAGAGAGGGGGAAAAAGAGAGAAAGGAAGAGAGAGAGTAAAGAGAGGATGAGAGAGAGCGAGAGACTGCTGTGACTGACCCAAATTTAAGGGAAGCTTTGACTACGTACAGACTCAGTGAGCAAAAAAAAAAGCCTTGCTATTGAGAAAGGCCATCGTAGGCAGACCTGGCTCTCAAGAGAAGACAGGCGATGTGCACACTGCTATAAACATGAGGCAAACACTGAGCTGCACTTTCTAACTTCCTGCCAAATGTGTTAACATTTTAGAGACACATATTTCCCTCAGATTACACAGGTCCACAAAGAATTTGAAAATAAATCATATTTTGATAAACTCCCATATCTACTGGGTGAAATACCACAGTGTGCATCACAGCAGCAAGATGTGTGACCTGTTGCCATAAGAAAAGGGAAACCAGTGAAGAACAAACACCATTGTAGATACAACCCATATTTATGTTTATTTATTTTCCCTTTTGTACTTTAACACACAAACACCCACACACACTTTCTTTATTGTGTTATCTGATCGAAATGAAGCTCTTGACATAATGAACCTCTTGTAATATAACAATATCAGTCTCAAAACTACATTCTTGCACTTCTGCTCTTAATAGTTCTCCATTACTGAGGTCATTGAGTTGATGGATAATGCCTCACTTAGGACAGAAAGAAAACTATTTGGACACTTAAGTCAGGAAATGTAAGAGCAGAAATGAACCACACACCTCATTTTTCAACCTTCATTCAAATAGTTCGTAGGAGAAGAGAGGGTAAGGGACTTTTGGTGCAGTTTTCCTTGACTTTAAACCAGTGGCAAATGGGCCAAACCCCCGAACCCTGAAACCCTAATAGCCAAGCAGCCACAAAGGGATTTCTCTACATCGCCCCAGCAGGGATGTCAACAGGCTACAGGACCAGAACAGTCATGAGTCTCTTTCTCTCTCTCTCTCTCTCTCTCTCTCCCCCCCCCTCTCTCTCTCTCTCTCGCTATCTCGCTCTGCCTGTCTTTCTCACTTCCTTGATTCTCTCTTTCTTTCTCTCTTTCTTTCTCTCTCTCTCTCTCTCTCTCTCTCTCTCTCTCTCTCTCTTTCTCTCTCTCTCTCTCTCACTCTTTCTCTCTCTCTCTCTCTCTCTCTTCTCCCCCTCCTCTCTCTCTCTCTCAGAACTCCTCTCCCTCTCTCCCTACCACATAGTCCTCACACTGAAAGCTTCATTCGAATTTATGATGCTTACAACCTGCAATTATGGCATTGGGAATTTAAATGTCACTGGTTTGCTTGTAGTCTCCTTCTCTCTGTTTTCTATCTCTGTTTCTCTATAGTATTGGGTTAACATGGCTCCCTACCTGTCATTTCCACCAGTGATCAGCATTAATCTACGGTTTTCCAACGGAAACACACTCCATAATCTACAGACAACACACTCCATAATCTACAGACAACACACTCCATAATCTACAGACAACACACTCCATAATCTACAGACAACACACTCCATAATCTACAGACAACACACTCCATAATCTACAGACAACACACTCCATAATCTACAGACAAAACACTCCATAATCTACATACAACACACTCCATAATCTACAGACAACACACTCCACAATCTACAGACAACACACTCCATAATCTACAGACAACACACTCCATAATCTACAGACAACACACTCCATAATCTACAGACAACACACTCCATAATCTACAGACAACACACTCCATAATCTAAAGACAACACACTCCATAATCTACAGACAACACACTCCATAATCTACAGACAACACACTCCATAATCTACAGACAACACACTCCATAATCTACAGACAACACACTCCATAATCAGACACCACACTACAGACAACACACTCCAATCTAAGACAACACACTCCACAATCTACAGACAACACACTCCACAATCAACACACTACAGACAACACACTCCACAATCTACAGACAACACACTCCATAATCTACAGACAACACACTCCACAATCCACAATACAGACAACACACTCCACAATCTACAGACAACACACTCCACAATCTACAGACAACACACTCCACAATCTACAGACAACACACTCCACAATCTACAGACAACACACTCCACAATCTACAGACAACACACTCCACTCCACAATCTACAGACAACACACTCCATAATCTACAGACAACACACTCCACAATCTACAGACAATCTACAGACAACACACTCCACAATCTACAGACAACACACTCCACAATCTACAGACACACACTCCATAATCTACAGACAACACACTCCACAATCTACAGACAACACACTCCAACAATCTACAGACAACACACTCCACAATATACAGACAACACACTCACAATCTACAGACAACACACTCCACAATCTATAGACAACACACTGCAATACAGACAACACACTGCATAATCTACAGACAACACACTCCATAATCTACAGACAACACACTCCATAATCTACAGACAACACACTCCACAATCTACAGACAACACACTCCACAATCTACAGACAACACACTCCACAATCTACAGACAACACACTCCATAATCTACAGACAACACACTCCACAATCTACAGACAACACACTCCACAATCTACAGACAACACACTCCACAATCTACAGACAACACACTCCACAATCAACAGACAACACACTCCACAATCTACAGACAACACACTCCATAATCTACAGACAACACACTCCATAATCTACAGACAACACACTCCACAATATACAGACAACACACTCCATAATCTACAGACAACACACTCCACAATCTACAGACAACACACTTAATAATCTGCAGATACCACACTCCATAAACTACAGACAACACACTGCATAATCTACAGACAACACACTCCATAATCTACAGACAACACACTCCATAATCTACAGACAACACACTCCACAATCTACAGACAACACACTCCACAATCTACAGACAACACACTCCAGACAACACACTCCACAATCTACAGACAACACACTCCACAATCTACAGACAACACACTCCACAATCTCAGACAACACACTCCATCTACAGACAACACACCTAATCTACAGACAACACACTCCATCTACAGACAACACACTCAACACACTACAATCTACAGACAACACACTCCACAATCTACAGACAACACACTCCACAATCTACAGACAACACACTCCAACAATCTACAGACAACACACTCCACAATCTACAGACAACACACTCCACAATCTACAGACAACACACTCCACAATCTACAGACAACACACTCCACTCAGACAACACACTCCAAATCTACAGACAACACACTCCACAATCTACAGACAACACACTCCACAATCTACAGACAACACACTCCACAATCTACAGACAACACACTCCACAATCTACAGACAACACACTCCACAATCTACAGACAACACACTCCACAATCTACAGACAACACACTCCACAATCTACAGACAACACACTCCACAATCCACAATCTACAGACAACACACACTCCACAATCTACAGACAACACACTCCACAATCTACAGACAACACACTCCACAATCTACAGACAACACACTCCACAATCTACAGACAACACACTCCATAATCTACAGACAACACACTCCACAATCTAATCTACAGACAACACACTCCACAATCTACAGACAACACACTCCACAATCTACAGACAACACACTCCACAATCTACAGACAACACACTCCACAATCTATCCACAATCAGACAACACACTCCACAATCTACAGACAACACACTCCACAATCTACAGACAACAGACAACACACTCCACAATCTACAGACAACACACTCCACAATCTACAGACAACACACTCCACACACTCCATAATCTACAGACAACACACTCCATAATCTACAGACAACACACTCCACAATCTACAGACAACACACTCCATAATCTACAGACAACACACTACTAGACAACACACTCCATAATCTACAGACAACACACTCCATAATCTACAGACAACACACTCCATAATCTACAGACAACACACTCCATAATCTACAGACAACACACTCCAGACAATCTACAGACAACACACTCCGTAATCTACAGACAACACACTCCATAATCTATAGACAACACACTCCATAATCTACAGACAACACACTCCACAATCTACAGACAACACACTGCATAATCTACAGACAACACACTCCACAATCTACAGACACCACACTCCATAATCTACAGACAACACACTCCATAATCACAGACAACACACTCCATAATCTACAGACAACACACTCCACAATCTACAGACAACACACTCCATAATCTACAGACAACACACTCCACAATCTACAGACAACACACTCCACAATCTACAGACAACACACTCCACAATCTACAGACAACACACTCCACAATCTACAGACAACACACTCCACAATCTACAGACAACACACTCCACAATCTACAGACAACACACTCCACAATCTACAGACAACACACTCCACAATCTACAGAACAACACACTCAACACAATCTACAGACAACACACTCCACAATCTACAGACAACACACTCCACAATCTACAGACAATCCACAATCTACAGACAACACACTCCACAATCTACAGACAACACACTCCACAATCTACAGACAACACACTCCACACTCCATAATCTACAGACAACACACTCCACAATCTACAGACAACACACTCCACAATCTACAGACAACACACTCCACAATCTACAGACAACACACTCCACAATCTAAGACAACACACTCCATAATCACAGACAACACACTCCATAATCTACAGACAACACACTCCACAATCTAATCAACACACTCCACAGACAACACACTCCATAATCTACAGACAACACACTCCATAATCTACAGACAACACACTCCATAATCTACAGACAACACACTCCATAATCTACAGACAACACACTCCATAATCTACAGACAACACACTCCATAATCTACAGACAACACACTCCATAATCTACAGACAACACACTCCATAATCTACAGACAACACACTCCATAATCTACAGACAACACACTCCATAATCTACAGACAACACACTCCATAATCTACAGACAACACACTCCATAATCTACAGACAACACACTCCATAATCTACAGACAACACACTCCATAATCTACAGACAATAAATTCCACAATCTACAGACAACACACTCCACAATCTACAGACAACACACTCCACAATCTACAGACAACACTCCACAATCTACAGACAACACACTCCATAATCTACAGACAACACATTCCACAATATACAGACAACACACTCCACAATCTACAGACAACACACTCCATAATCTACAGACAACACACTCCACAATCTACAGACAACACACTCCACAATCTACAGACAACACACTCCATAATCTACAGACAACACACTCCACAATCTACAGACAACACACTCCACAATCTACAGACAACACACTCCACAATCTACAGACAACACACTCCACAATCTACAGACAACACACTCCACAATCTACAGACAACACACTCCATAATCTACAGACAACACACTCCATAATCTACAGACAACACACTCCACAATCTACAGACAACACACTCCACAATCTACAGACAACACACTCCATAATCTACAGACAACACACTCCACAATCTACAGACAACACACTCCATAATCTACAGACAACACACTCCATAATCTACAGACAACACACTCCACAATCTACAGACAACACACTCCACAATCTACAGAACACACTCCATAATCACACTCCACAATCTACAGACAACACACTCCATAATCTACACCACAATCTACAGACAACACACTCCACAATCTACAGACAACACACTCCACAATCTACAGACAACACACTCCACAATCTACAGACAACACACTCCACAATCCACACAGACAACACACTCCACAATCTACAGACAACACACTCCACAATCTACAGACAACACACTCCATAATCTACAGACAACACACTCCATAATCTACAGACAACACACTCCATAATCTACAGACAACACACTCCATAATCTACAGACAACACACTCCATAATCTACAGACAACACACTCCATAATCTACAGACAACACACTCCACAATCTACAGACAACACACTCCACAATCTACAGACAACACACTCCACAATCTACAGACAACACACTCCACAATCTACAGACAACACACTCCACAATCTACAGACAACACACTCCACAATCTACAGACAACACATTCCACAATATACAGACAACACACTCCATAATCTATAGAAAACACACTCCATAATCTACAGACAACACACTCCACAATCTACAGACAACACACTCCATAATCTACAGTCAACACACTCCATAATCTACAGACAACACACTGCATAATCTACATACAACATACTCCACAATCTACAGTCAACACACTCCATAATCTACAGACAACACACTCCACAATCTACAGACACCACACTCCACAATCTACAGACAACACACTCCATAATCAACAGACAACACACTCAAGGTCAACATACACAAGGCTGCGTGGCCAGACGGATTACCAGGACATGTGCTCCGGGCATGTGCTGACCAACTGTCAACTGTCTTCACTGACATTTTCAACCTATCCCTGACCGAGTCTGTAATACCTACATGTTTCAAGCAGACCACCATAGTCCCTGTGCCCAAGGAAGCGAAGGTAACCTGCCTAAATGATTACTGCCCCATGGCACTCATGTCGGAAGCCATGAAGTGCTTTGAAAGGCTGGTCATGGCTCACATCAACAGCATCCTCCCAGAAACCCTAGACCCACTCCAATTCGCATACCGCCCAAACAGATCCACAGATGACACAATCTCAATCGCACTCCACGCTACCCTTTCTCACCTGTAGTAAAGGAACACCTATGTGAGAATGCTGTTCATTGACTACAGCTCAGCGTTCAACACCATAGTGCCCACAAAGCTCATCACTAAGCTAAGGACTCTGGGACTAAACACCTCCCTCTGCAACTGGATCCTGGACTTCCTGATGGGCCGTCCCCAGACAGTAAGATTAGGCAACAACACGTTTACCACACTGATCCTTAACACTGGGGCCCCTCAGGGGTGTGTACTTAGTCCCATCCGGTATTCCCTGTTCACCCACGATTGCATGGCCAAACACAACTCCAACACCACCATTAAGTTTGCTGATGACAAACAGTGGTTAGGCCTGATCACCGACAACGATGAGACAGCGTATAGGGAGTAGGTCTGAGAACTGGCATTGTGGTGCCAGGACAACAACCTCTCTCTCAAAGGAGCTGATCATGGGACTACAGGAAAAGGCCCCCATTAACATCGACGGAGCTGTAGTGGAGCGGGTTAAGTTACTTGGTGTCCACATCATTAATGAACTATCATGGTCCAAACATACCAAGACTGTCATGAAGATGACACAACAAAACCTTTTCCCCCTCAGGAGACTGAGAAGATTTGGCATGTGTCCCCAGATCCTCAAAGAGCTCTACAGCTGCACCATCGAGCGCATCCTGACCGGTTGCATCACCGCCTGGTATGGCAACTGCTCGGCATCTGACCGTAAGGAGCTACAAAGGGTAGTGTGAACGGTTCAGTATATCACTGAGGCCAAGCTTCCTGCCATCCAGGACCTATACAATAGGCGGTGTCAGAGGAAAGCTCATAAAATTGTCAGAGACTCCAGTCACCCAGTTTTCTCTGCTACCACATGGCAAGCGGTACCGGAGAGCCAAGTCTAGGACCAAAAGTCTCCTTAACAGCTTCTACCCCCAAGCCATAAGAATGCTGAACATTTAATAAAATCACATTAATTACAATTAAATCCAGCCCCCTCACCTCAACCTCCATCTGACCACACCATCCACCCCCTCACACCAACCTCCATCTGACCACACCATCCCCCTCACCTCAACCTCCATCCGACCACACCATCTGCCTCACCTCAACCTCCATCTGACCACACCATCCAGCCCCCTCACACCAACCTCCATCTGACCACACCATCCCCCTCACCTCAACCTCCATCCGACCACACCATCCCCCTTACCTCAACCCCCATCTGACCACACCATCCAGCCCCATCACCCCAACCTCCATCTGACCACACCATCCAGCCCCATCACCCCAACCTTCATCTGACCAACCATCCCCATCACCTCAACCCCCATCTGACCACACCATCCAGCCCCATCACCCCAACCTCCATCTGACCACACCATCCAGCCCCATCACCCCAACCTTCATCTGACCAACCATCCCCATCACCTCAACCTCCATCTGACCACACCATCCCCCTCACCCCAACCTTCATCTGACCAACCATCCCCATCACCTCAACCTCCATCTGACCACACCATCCAGCCCCCTCACACCAACCTCCATCTGACCACACCATCCAGCCCCCTCACCTCAACCTCCATCTGACCACACCATCCCCCTCATCCCAACCTCCATCTGACCAAACCATCCAGCCCCCTCACCTCAACCCCCATCTGACCACACCATCCAGCCCCCTCACCTCAACCCCCATCTGACCACACCATCCCCCTCACCCCAATCTCCATCTGACCACACCATCCCCCTCACCCCAATCTCCATCTGACCACACCATCCCCCTCACCCCAACCTCCATCTGACCACACCATCCAGCCCCCTCACCTCAACCTCCATCTGACCAAACCATCCAGCCCCCTCACCTCAACCCCCATCTGACCACACCATCCCCCTCACCTCAAACCCCATCTGACCACACCATCCAGCCCCCTCACCTCAATCCCCATCTGACCACACCATCCCCCTCACCTCAACCCCCATCTGACCACACCATCCAGCCCCCTCACCTCAACCCCCATCTGACCAAACCATCCAGCCCCCTCACCTCAACCCCCATCTGACCACACCATCCAGCTCCTGACTTATCCTGTATGGCTGGGCCTTATAGAATCTCTCTCTCTTTGGGTCAGTCACAGTCTCTCTCTCTCTCTGTCTCTCCCTGCTCTATTGCGTTGGTTCTCGGCTATTCCCCAGCACACACACACACACGCACACGCACACACACACACACACACACACACACACACACACACACACACACACACACACACACACACACACACACACACACACACACACACACACACACACACACACACACACACACACACACACACACACACACACACACACACACACACACACAGTGATGGATGACCATTAAGGCAGCTTATTGGAAATGCTGTGATTTATGGAGCGGCCCTGCCTCAGCCTAATGGCTTCATCGTTTTCCCCCGCTGCGTGATGTCACAGCCAAGGTCACCGCGGCAACCCAATGACCAACCGACGACAGCCCTTTGTTGTGGTTTGGTTGCTGATGACCTGAGAGAGAGAGAGGGAGCAAGGTAGGGAGAGAGATGGAGGGACAGGGGAGGGGAAGATGGTGCTACAGCAGTGGAGGCTGCTGAGGGGAGGACGGCTCATAATGATGGCTGGAATGAAGTCAATGGAATGGGTGTCAATGGAGTGGAGTCAATGAAATGGAGTCAATGGAATGGAGTCAATGGAATGAAGTCAATGGAGTGGAGTCAATGAAATGGAGTCAATGGAATGGAGTCAATGGAATGAAGTCAATGGAGTGGAGTCAATTAAATGGAGTCAATGGAATGGAGTCAATGGAATGGAGTCAATGGAGTGGAGTCAATGGAGGGGAGTCAATGGAATGGAGTCAATGGAGTGGAGTCAATGGAATGGAGTCAATGGAGTGGAGTCAATGGAATGGAGTCAATGGAATGGAGTCAATTGAGTGGAGTCAATGGAATGGAGTCAATGGAGTGGAGTCAATGGAATGGAGTCAATGGAATGGAGTCAATTGAGTGGAGTCAATGGAATGGAGTCAATGGAATGGAGTCAATGGAGTGGAGTCAATGGAGTGGAGTCAATGGAATGGAGTCAATGGAATGGAGTCAATGGAGTGGAGTCAATGGAATGGTGGTTGATACTCCAGTCCAGCCTTTATTATGAGCCGTCCTCCCCTCAGCAGCCTCCACTGTGTCTATCAGATAGAGGAGACAGAGAGGATGGTACCACAGCATGTCTAGTTTTGTGTGTCTATCAGGTAGAGTGGACAGAGAGGATGGTACCACAGCATGTCTAGTTTTGTGTGTCTATCAGGTAGAGGAGACAGAGAGGATGGTACCACAGCATGTCTAGTTTTGTGTGTCTATCAGGTAGAGGGGACAAAGAGGATGGCACCACAGCATGTCTAGTTTTGTGTGTCTATCAGGTAGAGTGGACAGAGAGGATGGTACCACAACCTGTCTAGTTTTGTGTGTCTATCAGTTATCTCTAATCTGTCTGGCATTCTTTCTCTCCTTCCCCTCTTCCCTGGTCATCAGTTATCACTAATCTGTCTGGCGTTCTTTCTCTCCTTCCCTTCTTCCCTGGTCATCAGTTATCACTAATCTGTCTGGCGTTCTTTCTCTCCTTCCCTTCTTCCCTGGTCATCAGTTATCACTAATCTGTCTGGCGTTCTTTCTCTCCTTCCCTCTTCCCTGGTCATCAGTTATCACTAATCTGTCTGGCGTTCTTTCTCTCCTTCCCCTCATCCCTGGTCATCAGTTATCACTAATCTGTCTGGCGTTCTTTCTCTCCTTCCCCTCTTCCCTGGTCATCAGTTATCACTAATCTGTCTGGCATTCTTTCTCTCCTTCCCCTCTTCCCTGGTCATCAGTTATCACTAATACGTCTAACGTTCTTTCTCTCCTTCCCCTCTTCCCTGGTCATCAGTTATCACTAATCTGTCTGCCGTTCTTTCTCTCCTTCCCCTCTTCCCTGGTCATCAGTTATCACTAATACGTCTAACGTTCTTTCTCTCCTTCCCCTCTTCCCTGGTCATCAGTTATCACTAATCTGTCTGGCATTCTTTCTCTCCTTCCCCTCTTCCCTGGTCATCAGTTATCACTAATACGTCTAACGTTCTTTCTCTCCTTCCCCTCTTCCCTGGTCATCAGTTATCACTAATCTGTCTGCCGTTCTTTCTCTCCTTCCCCTCTTCCCTGGTCATCAGTTATCACTAATACGTCTAACGTTCTTTCTCTCCTTCCCCTCTTCCCTGGTCATCAGTTATCACTAATACGTCTAACGTTCTTTCTCTCCTTCCCCTCTTCCCTGGACATCAGTTATCACTAATCTGTCTGCCGTTCTTTCTCTCCTTCCCCTCTTCCCTGGTGTTCACTAGATTAAACTCAAGCCTCTCCTTCTCGCGCTCTCTCTCTCTCACTCTGTTTTCTCCATCCCACCCTCTCTCTCTCTTCCCCTGACGGAGGAGTAAGGTTGTTTTATAGCTTTACCTCAGACTGCTATTCCTCACTACATCTGCCTCAGATATGGGCCATTAACCATCCAATCAATAAAAACACCATTAAGCGAGTAAAAATTGCTGATATTAGCAAAGCCCAAAATGAAATATTTGATTTTCTCTTAGATAGTTAGCTGAGATGGGCCAGGGTATCTGAAATCTGAAATTGTACGCTATTCCCTATATATAGTGCATTACTGTTAACCAGAGTATAGGGAATGGGGTGCCGTTTGGGACACTCTGTTAGTGTGGAGATGAGGTCTGGGCTCAGGGTGGTTGTCCAGGCAATGCTTTACCTTGTGTGATACACCTCCTCTCGTCAGCTGGTTTCTCATCACTATCTGTTATAGCCAGTGTAGTAGGAGAAATGTGTCGAGACTCAGGACTCCAGCGGGGATTGGCAACTAGAGGTAGACAGTTAGCAGAATGTGTTATTTACGATTGGCAACTAGAGGTAGACATTTAGCAGAATGTGTTATTTACGATTGGCAACTAGAGGTAGACAGTTAGCAGAATGTGTTATTTACGATTGGCAACTAGAGGTAGACAGTTAGCAGAATGTGTTATTTACGATTGGCAACTAGAGGTAGACAGTTAGCAGAATGTGTTATTTACGATTGGCAACTAGAGGTAGACAGACAGTTAGCAGAATGTGTTATTTACGATTGGCAACTAGAGGTAGACAGTTAGCAGAATGTGCTATTTACGACAGTTTAGCAGAATGTGTTATTTACGATTGGCAACTAGAGGTAGACAGTTAGCAGAATGTGTTATTTACGATTGGCAACTAGAGGTAGACAGTTAGCAGAATGTGTTATTTACGATTGGCAACTAGAGGTAGACAGTTAGCAGAATGTGTTATTTACGATTGGCAACTAGAGGTAGACAGTTAGCAGAATGTGTTATTTACGATTGGCAACTAGAGGTAGACAGTTAGCAGAATGTGTTATTTACGATTGGCAACTAGAGGTAGACATTTAGCAGAATGTGTTATTTACGATTGGCAACTAGAGGTAGACATTTAGCAGAATGTGTTATTTACGATTGGCAACTAGAGGTAGACAGTTAGCAGAATGTGTTATTTACGATTGGCAACTAGAGGTAGACAGTTAGCAGAATGTGTTATTTACGATTGGCAACTAGAGGTAGACAGTTAGCAGAATGTGCTTTACGATTGGCAACTAGAGGTAGACAGTTAGCAGAATGTGTTATTTACGATTGGCAACTAGAGGTAGACAGTTAGCAGAATGTGTTATTTACGATTGGCAACTAGAGGTAGACAGTTAGCAGAATGTGTTATTTACGATTGGCAACTAGAGGTAGACAGTTAGCAGAATGTGTTATTTACGATTGGCAACTAGAGGTAGACAGTTAGCAGAATGTGTTATTTAGTTAGCGATTGGAGGTAGACAGTTAGCAGAATGTGTTATTTACGATTGGCAACTAGACAGTTAGCAGAATGTGTTATTTACGATTGGCAACTAGAGGTAGACAGTTAGCAGAATGTGTTATTTACGATTGGCAACTAGAGGTAGACAGTTAGCAGAATGTGTTATTTACGATTGGCAACTAGAGGTAGACAGTTAGCAGAATGTGTTATTTACGATTGGCAACTAGAGGTAGACAGTTAGCAGAATGTGTTATTTACGATTGGCAACTAGAGGTAGAGGTAGACAGTTAGCAGAATGTGTTATTTACGATTGGCAACTAGAGGTAGACAGTTAGCAGAATGTGTTATTTACGATTGGCAACTAGAGGTAGACAGTTAGCAGAATGTGTTATTTACGATTGGCAACTAGAGGTAGACAGTTAGCAGAATGTGTTAACTTTTAGCAGAATGTGTTATTTACGATTGGCAACTAGAGGTAGACAGTTAGCAGAATGTGTTATTTACGATTGGCAACTAGAGGTAGACAGTTAGCAGAATGTGTTATTTACGATTGGCAACTTAGAGGTAGACAGTTAGCAGAATGTGTTATTTACGATTGGCAACTAGAGGTAGACAGTTAGCAGAATGTGTTATTTACGATTGGCAACTAGAGGTAGACAGTTAGCAGAATGTGTTATTTACGATTGGCAACTAGAGGTAGACAGTTAGCAGAATGTGTTATTTACGATTGGCAACTAGAGGTAGACAGTTAGCAGAATGTGTTATTTACGATTGGCAACTAGAGGTAGACAGTTAGCAGAATGTGTTATTTACGATTGGCAACTAGAGGTAGACAGTTAGCAGAATGTGTTATTTACGATTGGCAACTAGAGGTAGACAGTTAGCAGAATGTGTTATTTACGATTGGCAACTAGAGGTAGACAGTTAGCAGAATGTGTTATTTACGATTGGCAACTAGAGGTAGACAGTTAGCAGAATGTGTTATTTACGATTGGCAACTAGAGGTAGACAGTTAGCAGAATGTGTTATTTACGATTGGCAACTAGAGGTAGACAGTTAGCAGAATGTGTTATTTACGATTGGCAACTAGAGGTAGACAGTTAGCAGAATGTGTTATTTACGATTGGCAACTAGAGGTAGACAGTTAGCAGAATGTGTTATTTACGATTTAGCAGAATGTGTTATTTACGATTGGTAACTAGAGGTAGACAGTTAGCAGAATGTGTTATTTACGATTGGCAACTAGAGGTAGACAGTTAGCAGAATGTGTTATTTACGATTGGCAACTAGAGGTAGACAGTTAGCAGAATGTGTTATTTACGATTGGCAACTAGAGGTAGACAGTTAGCAGAATGTGTTATTTACGATTGGCAACTAGAGGTAGACAGTTAGCAGAATGTGTTATTTACGATTGGCAACTAGAGGTAGACAGTTAGCAGAATGTGTTATTTACGATTGGCAACTAGAGGTAGACAGTTAGCAGAATGTGTTATTTACGATTGGCAACTAGAGGTAGACAGTTAGCAGAATGTGTTATTTACGATTGGCAACTAGAGGTAGACAGTTAGCAGAATGTGTTATTTACGATTGGCAACTAGAGGTAGACAGTTAGCAGAATGTGTTATTTACGATTGGCAACTAGAGGTAGACAGTTAGCAGAATGTGTTATTTACGATTGGCAACTAGTAGACAGTTATTGTTATTTACGATTGGCAACTAGAGGTAGACAGTTAGCAGAATGTGTTATTTACGATTGGCAACTAGAGGTAGACAGTTAGCAGAATGTGTTATTTACGATTGGCAACTAGAGGTAGACAGTTAGCAGAATGTGTTATTTACAATTGGCAACTAGAGGTAGACAGTTAGCAGAATGTGTTATTTACGATTGGCAACTAGAGGTAGACAGTTAGCAGAATGTGTTATTTACGATTGGCAACTAGAGGTAGACAGTTAGCAGAATGTGTTATTTACGATTGGCAACTAGAGGTAGACAGTTAGCAGAATGTGTTATTTACGATTTAGCAGAATGTGTTATTTCAACTTGTGTTATTTACGATTGGCAACTAGAGGTAGACAGTTAGCAGAATGTGTTATTTACGATTGGCAACTAGAGGTAGACAGTTAGCAGAATGTGTTATTTACGATTGGCAACTAGAGGTAGACAGTTAGCAGAATGTGTTATGTGAGGTAGACAGTTATGTTACGATTGGCAACTAGAGGTAGACAGTTAGCAGAATGTGTTATTTACGATTGGCAACTAGAGGTAGACAGTTAGCAGAATGTGTTATTTACTATTGGCAACTAGAGGTAGACAGTTACTGAATGTGACAAGTGTCAAAGGCCTTGGCTACTAGATGCCTGTTTGAGAGCATTACTAATGAATGATGTTTATCCCTATTAGCGATTGGCAACTAGAGGTAGACAGTTAGCAGAATTAATAAAAACAAATCCAATTGGCAACTAATTTGAACAGAGCTGTCTGCTTTAGATTGAACCTGAAGAGACAAGTGTCAAAAGGCCTTGATGCCTGTTTGAGACTAATGTAATGATGTTTATCCCTATCCCCACTACAGTACCTGATTAATAAAAACAAATCCAATCTTAATTTGACAAGGTGTTTGGAACCTGCAGGTGGTATTGTCACTCTCTACCCCACTACATCCTGTATGTGAGTTCCGTCTCATGCGTATTAATACCTCTTATGGAAGCGTGCCCCTGTCACCATCTTCATTCATTACGACACAATTAACTTATTACTTCTTAGGCTGAGAAGAGATCAGGTATAAGACTTCAAGAAAAACCATGGGAACGCCACGCGTGTGCGTGTGTGTGTGTGTGTGTGTGTGTGTGTGTGTGTGTGTGTGTGTGTGTGTGTGTGTGTGTGTGTGTGTGTGTGTGTGTGTGTGTGTGTGTGTGTGTGTGTGTGTGTGTGTGTGTGTGTGTGTGTGTGTGTGTGTGTGTGTGTGTGTGTGTGTGTGTGTGTGTGTGTGTGTGTGTGTGTGTGTGTGTGTGTGTGTGTGTGTGTGGGTCCCCTCACCACCACCATGGGGGCTGGATCCAGAATCTCCTCGTTGCCTCCTATCAAAATTATGTTTAGGCTATTGTTTATATGTGTATTTCACACTATGTTTGGGGTAGAAATGGAAGTTTAATGCTTGAATGGATGTCGACATCCAACAAATATTCTTGTCATCATCTTACCCATTACACCATCACCTCATTACACTTAAAAAATACTTCAAGTACTGTACCAACACATGTTTCTGACTGGTTAGCTATACTACCAGCTTCTCAAAACAGTAATTAGCATTTAGCAAAGAATTATCTAAACCCCAAAATGAAAAACTAGTTATATTATGCCGCGAAATTAGAAATAAATGTTTCCAAATCGTATTTAAGTAAGTATATTGTATATTGTGGCCATTTTGGACTCACTGGCTGTATCACAACCGGTCGTGATTGGGAGTCCCACAGGCGGCCAGGGTCATCCAGGTTTGGCTGGTGTAGGCCATGATTGGGAGTCCCGTAGGGCAGCCAGGGATCATCCAGGTTTGGCTGGTGTAGGCTGTGATTGGGAGTCCCACAGGGCAGCCACGGGTCATCCAGGTTTGGCTGGTGTAGGCCGTGATTGGGAGTCCGGCAGGGCAGCCACGGGTCATCCAGGTTTGTCTGGTGTAGGCTGTGATTGGGAGTCCTGCAGGGCAGCCAGGGTCATCCAGGTTTGGCTGGTGTAGGTAGTGATTGGGAGTCCTGCAGGGCAGCCAGGGGTCATCCAGGTTTGATTGGCTGGTGTAGGCCGTGATTGAGAGTCCGGCAGGGCGGCCAGGGTCATCCAGGCTCAAACACACACACACACACACACACGCACACGCACACACACAGACACACACAGACAGACACAGACACACACAGACAGACAGACAGACAGACAGACAGACAGACAGACAGACAGACAGACAGACAGACAGACACACACACACACACAGACACACACACACACAGACACACAGACACATACACACACACAGACACACACACACACAGACACACAGACACATACACACACACACAGACACACAGACACACAGACACACAGACACATACACACATACACACATACACCACACACACACAGACACACACACACACCAAATATGCAGTAGGCTGGTCATCTCTGTCTCTGTTTCCGTAGGCTGGGCTAGCTCACAGACCACAGCTCACTGTTTGCCTGTGTTTATTTGTCCAGTGTGTGTGATGGATGGTCTGTCTGTGTGCTCGGCCACCTCGGGGTGTTCTGTCTGAGGTGTGGTGGAAAGGAAGCATGCCACAGGCATGAGACACTGTCCAGAGGCCCCTCGGTGGCTCCACCACTCCCCCACAACACAAAGACAGCAGCCCCTCTCAGACTAGTGTGTGTGTGTGTGTGTGTGTGTGTGTGTGTGTGTGTGTGTGTGTGTGTGTGTGTGTGTGTGGCTTGGTGGAGTCTGGCTGGGGGGTTGCTGGGAGGTAATGATTGATGCCACTCATCTGCTGGAATGGGGCCATAAATATGAGCCCTCCTTCTCTCCTCCTTCTCCCCTCCGTCTATCCACCTCCTCCTCTCCTATCCCTCCACTAACCTTCTATACTGTACCTCCTCCTCCTCTCCTCTCCCTCCACTAACCCTCCATATTGTAACTCCTCCTCCTCTGCTATCCCTTCACTAAACCTCTATGCTGTACCTCCTCTATTCCTCTCCTATCCCTCCACTAACCCTCTATACTGTACCTCCTCTCCTCCTTTCCTATCCTCCACTAACCATCTATACTGTACCTCCTCTCCTCCTTTCCTATCCTCCACTAACCCTCCATACTGTACCTCCTCTCCTCTCCTATCCCTCCACTAACCCTCCATACTGTACCTCCTCTCCTCCTCTCCTATCCCCCCACTAACCCTCTATACTGTACCTCCTCCTCCTCTCCTATCCCTCCACTAACCCTCCATACTGTACCTCCTCCCCTCCTCTCCTATCCCTCCACTAACCCTCTATACTGTACCTCCTCTCCTCCTCTCCTATCCCTCCACTAACCCTCCATACTGTACCTCCTCCTCCTCTCCTATCCTCCACTAACCTTCTATACTGTACCTCCTCTCCTCCTCTCCTATCCCTCCACTAACCCTCCATACTGTACCTCCTCCTCCTCTCCTATCCCTCCACTAACCCTCTATACTCTACCTCCTCTCCTCCTCTCCTGTCCCTCCACTAACCCTCCATATTGTACCTCCTCCTCCTCTCCTATCCCTCCACTAACCCTCTATACTCTACCTCCTCTCCTCCTCTCCTGTCCCTTCACTAACCCCTCATATTGTACCTCCTCCTCCTCTCCTATCCCTCCACTAACCCTCTATACTCTACCTCCTCCTCCTCTCCTCTCCCTCCACTAACCCTCAAAACTGTACCTCCTCCTCTTCTCCTATCCCTCCACTAACCCTCCATATTGTACCTACTCCTCCTCTACTGTCCCTCCACTAACCCTCCATATTGTACCTCCTCCTCCTCTCCTATCCCTCCACTAACCCTCTATACTCTACCTCCTCCTCCTCTCCTCTCCCTCCACTAACCCTCTAAACTGTACCTCCTCCTCCTCTCCTCTCCCTCCACTAACCCTCTAAACTGTACCTCCTCCTCTTCTCCTATCCCTCCACAACCATCTATACTGTACCTCCTCTCCTATCCCCACACTAACCCTCTAAACTGTACCTCCTCCTCCTCTCCTCTCCCTCCACTAACCCTCCATACTGTACCTCCTCTCCTCCTCTCTCCTATCCCCCCACTAACCCTCTAAACTGTACCTCCTCCTCTTCTCCTATCCCTCCCCACAACCATCTATACTGTACCTCCTCTCCTATCCCCACACTAACCCTCTAAACTGTACCTCCTCCTCCTCTCCTCTCCCTCCACTAACCCTCCATACTGTACCTCCTCCTCCTCTCCTATCCCTCCACTAACCCTCCATACTGTACCTCCTCTCCTCCTCTCCTATCCCTCCACTAACCCTCTAAACTGTACCTCCTCCTCCTCTCCTATCCCCCACTAACCTTCTAAACTGTACCTCCTCCTCCTCTCCTATCCCTCCACAACCATCTATACTGTACTTCCTCCTCCTCTCCTATCCCCCCACTAACCCTCTAAACTGTACCTCCTCCTTCTCTCCTCTCCCTCCACTAACCCTCTATACTGTACCTCCTCACCTCCTCTCCTATCCCTCCACTAACCCTCTAAACTGTACCTCCTCCTCCTCTCCTATCCCCCCACTAACCCTCTAAACTGTACCTCCTCCTCCTCTCCTATCCCTCCACTAACCCTCCATACTGTACCTCCTCGTCCTCTCCTATCCCTCCACTAACCCTCTATACTGTACCTCCCCCTCTCCTATCCCTCCACTAACCCTCCATACTGTACCTCCTCTCCTCCTCTCCTATCCCCCCACTAACCCTCTATACTGTACCCCTCCATCTCCTCCTCTCCTATCCCTGTCTCTCGAATAACCCTCCATACTGTACCTCCTCTCCTCCTCTCCTGTCCTCCTCTCCTCCTCTCCTAATAACCCTCTATACTGTACCTCCTCCCCTCCTCTCCTATCCCTCCAATAACCCTCCATACTGTACCTCCTCTCCTCCTCTCCTATCCCCCACTAACCCTCTATACTGTACCTCTCTCCTCCTCTCCTATCCTATCCCTCCATACTCCTCCTCTCCTCCTCTCCTGTCTCTCGAATAACCCTCTATACTGTACCTCCTCTCCTCCTCTCCTATCTCTCCACTAACCCTCCATACTGTACCTCCACCTCCTCTCCTATCCCTCCACTAACCCTCCATACTCTACCTCCTCGTCCTCTCCTAACCCTCCACTAACCCTCTAAACTGTACATCCTCCTCATCTCCTATCCCTCCACTAACCCTCTATACTGTACCTCCTCTCCTCTCCTATCCCTCCACTAACCCTCTATACTGTACCTCCTCTCGTCTCCTATCCCTCCACTAACCCTCTATACTGTACCTCCTCCTCCTCTCCTATCCCTCCACTAACCCTCTATACTGTACCTCCTCCTCCTCTCCTATCCCTCCACTAACCCTCTATACTGTACCTCCTCTCTCCTCCTCCTCTCCTATCCATCCACTAACCCTCCATACTGTACCTCCTCTCCTCCACTCCTATCCCTCCACTAACCCTCCAAACTGTACCTGCTCCCCTCTCCTATCCCTCCACTAACCCTCCATACTGTACCTCCTCTCCTCCTCTCCTATCCCTCCACTAACCATCTATACTGTACCTCCTCTCCAGCTCTCCTATCCCTCCACTAACCCTCCAAACTGTACCTGCTCCCCCTCTCCTATCCCTCCACTAACCCTCCATACTGTACCTGCTCCCCCTCTCCTATCCCTCCACTAACCCTCCATACTGTACCTCCTCTCCAGCTCTCCTATCCCTCCACTAACCCTCCATACTGGTGGGACATGTAACATGTAGATAGGTGGGACATGTAACATGTAGATAGGTGGGATATGTAACATGTAGATAGGTAGGATATGTAACATGTAGATAGGTAGGACATGTAACATGTAGATAGGTAGGGCATGTAACATGTAGATAGGTGGGACATGTAACATGTAGATAGGTGGGACATGTAACATGTAGATAGGTAGGACATGTAACATGTAGATAGGTGGGACATGTAACATGTAGATAGGCGGGACATGTAACATGTAGATAGGTGGGACATGTAACATGTAGATAGGTAGGATATGTAACATGTAGATAGGTAGGACATGTAACATGTAGATAGGTAGGGCATGTAACATGTAGATAGGTAGGACATGTAACATGTAGATAGGTAGGACATGTAACATGTAGATAGGTAGGACATGTAACATGTAGATAGGTAGGGCATGTAACATGTAGATAGGTAGGACATGTAACATGTAGATAGGTAGGACATGTAACATGTAGATAGGTGGGACATGTAACATGTAGATAGGTAGGACATGTAACATGTAGATAGGTAGGACATGTAACATGTAGATAGGCGGGACATGTAACATGTAGATAGGTAGGACATGTAACATGTAGATAGGCGGGACATGTAACATGTAGATAGGTGGGACATGTAACATGTAGATAGGTGGGACATGAAGAAGAGGAGAAATGAATCATCACTTTGCACTGTGCAGCATCACAGCATGTTATTTTTTGCAGTAATGTGATGGCAGAGATTATTAGAAGATGAAGTTGTAGAAGATACATGTCTGTCTGTCTGTCTGTCTGCCTGTCTGCCTGTCTGCCTGTCTGCCTGTCTGCCTGTCTGCCTGTCTGTCTGTCAAATCAAATTGTATTTGCCACATACATATGGTTAGCAGATTATAATGCGAGAGCAGCAAAATGCTTGTGCTTCTAGTTCTGACCATGCAATAATATCTTACAAGTAATGTAACCTAACAATTTCACAACTACCTTATACACACACGTGTAAATGAATGAATAAGAATATGTACATAAAATTTATGAATGAGTGATGGCCGAACGGCATAGGCAAGATGCAGTAGATGATATA